>NC_057808.1:519385382-519557887 GCF_018294505.1 Triticum aestivum | reverse complement strand
CCCGTTTTGTGGTACGCCACACCCCTCCTGATGAACAGGACCCCCGTTTCGGCCGTAGGAGGTCCGTTTCGTCCGTTTTGCGGTACGCCACACCCCTCCTGATCAACAGGACCCCCGTTTCGACCGTAGGAGGTCTGTTTCATCCGTTTTGCGGTACGCCACACCCCTCCCGATCAACAGGACCCCCGTTTCGACCGTAGGAGGTCCGTTTCCTCCGTTTTGCGGTACGCCAGACCCCTCCTGATCAACAGGACCCCGTTCCGAACGTAGGAGGTCCGTTTCCTCCGTTGTGCGGTACGCCAGGCCTTTTTTCCATCGCCTGTTCCGTCCAAGCCCTCCCGATGAACACGGCCACGCATTCCGTTCCGACCCAGCCGGTTGGCTCCCACGCGTTCCGTTGCCTCCCAATGAACACGACGCATTCCGTTGCCTCCCCGTGAACACGATGACGACGCTGTTTCTCCGTTCCCACCCATCCATGTTCATGAGCCCTGGCCGTACGTATGCGCGAGTAGGCGTTCGAGACCCCGCCTGTATGTACACATACGTGGCCGTATTTTCTTTCTTGCACCCTGGCCGCTGTACGTACGTGTACATGCTACGTGCGCCCCTCTACTACGACACGTATGTGCCTCTACTACGACACGTGCGCGCCTCTACATCCACCAGTATATATGTACGTACACGTTCGCGACCAGAATGACAACGCTACGTACGCTTCGACCAGGTGGGTCCCGACGGTCAGGCACTTCCTTGCCTGCGAAGATGTAGCTGGTGGGTCCCAGTAGTCAGGGGGGCGAATCGTATTTTTTTTGCCCGGACGCACTTCCTTGCGTGCGAAGATGTAGCTGGTGGGTCCCAGCAGTCAGGGGCAAACATTTTTTTCACGAAATACGGTGGCCCATCCGGTGGGTCCCCGCTGTCAGATGGAGGAATAATTATTTTGCACGTAATAAGGCGGCACTTCCTTACTGCGGCCGTGGACCCAGCTGTCAGCCTCTCCACGTACAGTCCACGTCCGATGGAAGCCGTTCCTTGACCACGTTGACCATGCCGCGCCGAGAGCACCAGGGCGGTGGACGACGGCGAGGCCTAGAAAGGGGACGATGTGGAGCCGGGGAAGACGCGGCAGTGGATGCCCACGCGTAGAGGAGTACGAGGGTTCACTGGTTCGCTGCGGTGTGAGGCTGCCGTCGCCGCAGAATAACAGGGGGTGTGGGTGAGTAGAGGGACGGCCTGGCTAGCGGTGGGACTAGTAGGGGGCGGTGAGGCCTCCGCCGCATCGCAGCCGGCCAGGGGAGGCAGGAGCACGAGGCACGACTGAAGCTGGTTTGGGCGGCTGGAGCAAGAAGACCAGAGGTTGAAGAAGCACTACGGCCATTGGATGGACATCGTACGGTCACTGGAGCTAGAATCGTGCATATTGACTAAGTTGAAAAGCCCTCCGTCCCCGTCAACTTAGTAGGCCCACAAGTCAGCCTGCCACTATACTGGGTCCCAGCTAACAGTATTCATTTTTTTGTGCGTAATAAGGAGGCACTTCCTTGCGTGCGAAGATATAGCTGGTGGGTCCGAGCTGTCAGCCGCGGTAAAGTTTTTTTTCGTGAAAAACAGAGGCCCTTTCGGTGGGTCCCTAATGTCAGGTGGAGGAATCATTATTTTGTGCGTAATAAGGAGGCATTTCCTTGCGTGCGCCGTGGACCCAGCTGTCGGTCTCTCCACATACAGTCCACTTCAGATGCATGTCGGTCCTTGACCACGTTGACCAGGCCGCGCCGAGAGCACCAGGGCGGTGGACGACGGCGAGGCCTAGGAAGGGAACGACACGGAGGCAGGGAAGACTCGGCAGTTGTTTCCCACGCGGAGGGGAGTACGACTGTACGAGTGTTTAATGGTTCATCTGCCGTCGCCGGAGAATAACAGCAGGTGTGCGTGAGTAGAGGGATCGCTAGGCCAGCAGGGGCGGTGAGGCCTGCGTGGCAGCAGAGCCGGCCGCGGAAAGGAGGGAGCAGGCAGTCCCGCCGGCGCTTGTTTGACCGGCTGGAGCAGGAAGAGCAGAGATTGAAGAAAAACGACAGCCGTTGGATGGCCATCCAACAGTCACTGCTTATGCGTCAACCTTATTTTAGGAAAGCCTCAAATCTGTGGAAAATATCATACAACCCATCTGCCATTATTTCTAATAATTTACAGCCCATTTGCTAATTATTAAGGTTTTTTTTGGAGCCCATATTCTTTTTTTTAGCATTACAGCCCATATTGTGGCCACGGTTAAAACATTATACGAAATTTTGCATATTTCCGTGCGGTCCGAACTGTTTTTAATTCCGAAATTTCGACTCACATTCAAACTGATTTTAAAAATAAATGTATATCAATATAAAATCCAACAAATTATCCACGCATAAAAATTAATGTAATTTAAAATCTCGAAATGGAAAAAAAGATATTTGAAACTAATTGCCGGTTTGATGTGTTTTAAAAATGTACAGCCCATTTCTCATTACTGATGGGCCATTTTCTTGGCCAGCCGAATGAATGCTCTCCTCGTCTTGAAAGATTTGCAGCCCAACAGGCCTGACAAAGCGACTTACATGGCAAATCACAAAAAAACTGGGCTGTGGCCGTGGACCCAGCTGTCAGCCTCTCCAGGTATAGTACTCTTCCGATGGAAATCGTTCCTTGACCACGTTGACCACGTCGCGCGGAGAGCACCACGACGATGGATGACGGCGAGGCCTAGGAAGGGGACGACGCGGAGCCGGGGAAGACGCGGCAGTGCAAGCCCGCGCAGAGAGGAGTACGAGGGTTCACTGGTTCGGCTGCGGTGTGAGGCTGCCGTCGCCGCAGGGCCTGGCCAGCGGTGGGAATAGTAGGAGGCGGTGAGGCCCGCGCGGCAGCACAGCCGGCCATGGGAGGCAGGAGCATGCGGCACGACCGGCGCTGCTTTGGGCGGCTGGAGCAAGAAGACCAGAGGTTGAAGAAGCACTACGGCCATTGGATGGACATCGTACGGTCACTGGAGCTAGAATCGTTCATATTGACTAAGTTGACAAAGCCCTTCGTCCCCGTCAACTTAGTAGGCCCGCAAGTCAGCCTCCCACCAAGGTGGGTCCCAGCTAGCCGGGTGAGTATTCATTTTTTTGTGCGTAATAAGGAGGCACTTCCGATGGGTCCGAGCTGACAGCGGGGGAACGTTTTTTTTTGAGAAATACGGTGGCCCGTCAGGTGGGTCCCAGCAGTCAGGGGACAAACGTTTTTTCGCAATATACGGTGGCCTGCCCAGTGGGTCCCTGCTGTCAGTTGGAGGAATCATTATTTTCTGAGTAATAAGGAGGCACTTACTTACTGCGGCCGTGGACCCAGCTCAGACTCTCCATGTACAGTATACTTCCGACGGAAGTCGTTCCTTGACCACGTTGACCTTGCCGCGTTCCGTTGCATGCATGCATCCATGGGCGTGCTGCGTCCCCACTGTCAGCCTCTCACGTACAGTCATCTTCCGATGACTCTCGGTTGTTGACCACGTTGACCACACCGTGCCGAGCGCACCCAGACTGGAACGACCCGGAGATGGGGAAGACGGGGCAGTGGAGTCGCAGATGGAGAGGAGTGGGAAACTTCACTGGTTCGGGTCCGCGGCAGCACAGCCGCGGTGCCGCCCACGGGAGACAGGAGAAAGAACAGAGGTTGAAGAAGGAGCACGACTGTTGGATTAACATCCAACGGTCCAGCTACTAGAATCATTTGTTGATTAAGTTGACAAAGCCGTGCGTACACGTCCGCTTAGTAGGCCCACAAGTCAGTCACCAAATCTGACGGGTCCCAGCTGTCAACGGGATGAATAATTTTTTCGCAAAACAAGGAGGCACTTCCTTCCGTGCGAAGATATAGCCGGTGGGTCCGAGCTGTCAGGTGGAGGAAACATTTTTTCAGCTTAATAAGGAGGAACTTTCCTTGCGTGCGACCATGGACCTCGTGGGTCCCAGCCATCAGGCTCTCCACGTACAGTCCTCTTCCGATGACTCTCGTTTGTTGACCACGCCGCACCGAACGCAGCGAGGCGGTGGACGACGGCGAGGCCCTGGAGAGGAACGACTCGGAGATGGGAAAACGCGGCAGTGGAGTCGCAGATTGAGAGGAGGAGAAGGGTTATAACTGGTTCTGTTGCGGCGTGGGGCTGTAGTCTGTGGAGAATAACAGGAGGTGTCGAGGGGTGGAGGGATAGCCTGGCTGGCGGTGGGGTAGCGCTTCGCAGCGATGCGTGCTAAGCAGAGCCGCTAGCCGCCGGAGGCCGGACCAGGCGGTCCCGGCGACGCTGGAGGAAGAAGACGAGAGATTGAAGGTGCATGCCGGCAGTTGGATATAAATCCAATGGCTGTGGATGACACAATCATTTGTTGACCAAGTTGACAACGCCCTGCGTAGGCTTAGACCTATTGGGCCACATGTCAGCCAGCAAAAATGTGGCATATATTTAACCCATGTTTTCTAGAATGTACAGTCCATCTGCTGGGTTGGATGAACAAATAATTTCGCGTCAATCAGGCCCATTTATATTTTCTAAGAAATCCCAGCCCATTTGCACTTCCTTGAAATACACGTATTAGGTGGGCTGGTTATATATATAATGTTATGTTAGCAGGAGCAATTAATATCAAAGAATAAAACGGAGAGGCACATTATATATATATCATTAAGAAATTAGCGAGTTATTGCTCAAAATAAAAATGAGCGCGTTATTATTAAATTGGTCCTTAAAATCTTCGCAAGCTTTTGTACGCAATCACCAGGATTTTCCTTGCCTGTGAGTCAAAAACAACCAGGATTTTCCTTGCCAACTTCCGTTAAACATTTACTTTTATAAGTTAATAACACGTGGGATGTTTTTATAATGTATATATAAGTCTCTATAAAATATACGGTAATAGTAATAATATAAATATATATAATGTGGTTAGAAGGGAAAACATAAATTGGGCACAGCATTACTTTTATAAGAGACCTGCGTTTTATACCCCACAGTAGGCATACTAACAAGTTCACACACAAATACAACAGAAAAGGTAAACATTCATATGAAACTCAGGTTCACAAGACACGTTCATATTCATAGCCAACATTCACTATCAACAACTCAAAAGATTCATATATACACAAGCTCAGCATATCTATGCATCCAAATGATTGATAGATCACACGACAATATTCATACATAATTCACAAAAAGATTCAGATATGCACATGTTCAGTATGTTTATGCATCCAAATGATTGAGATCACAGTCAATATGATCCATGGATGAACTTTAATTACCTAGGGTACAGACTGGTAAATGGTGTTCAATCGGAGGTACTTCTTGCTAAAATTAGTTCTTGTACGAGTAAACTTTCGAGTACATAAGAGGCAGCACAGACAATCTGAACTTTGCTTGTAGGTTTATCCTCAAATAGTGGCCTCGTGCCGAGGGAGGTTTGAGCAACTTGGCCACTACTTTCATCCAACTAGTTTACTGGCTCATCTTGGTCCTGTATCTCGCCAAAATTCTACATTGCGGACGAGAAAGGAGGCGGTTGAGAAAATGAACCACCCAATTTTTTTGTGCAGTTCAACTAAAATGGAGCATCCTTGGCGTGCAGACTGATTAAGTGCCAGATGAATATACGCGTCAACCAACTTGTCTGGAATCTTTAGACTCCATGCCATATAGTTCGCTACCATATGTGCCGATAACCAAAAGGCACAAGTTGGGACCAAAGACTGGACTGCGTTTTTCTGGGCTATGCACCAAGCAATATTTTTGGCATTCACTCTCCTAATACTTGGAGTTTGACAATTGGTTGACGCCGGTTGATACTCGAATTAATATAAGCACTTCTTGTCAACATCGATGCTTGTCTGAGTGAACTTTGGAGTACATAGCAGCAGCATAAGTACTTGTCCATCTGATCATTTTGTGCAGTTCTACTGAAATCACCCGATGTAATGATTTGCCTGCGAGTTCAGGCTCCAAATTACTCCTTTATGAAATCGGCAAACAGTAGCACAATACCAAATTACCAATACATATGACAGGCACAATAATCAGGATAAAGACCAGTACCAACCTGTGTGAGGTAGCATATCAATTACTATTTCCTTTAACCGGAAGCCGAGATAAGCCAAGCGACTGACAACAAAGGAAGAAAGCAAGCGGAGATTAGCGACTGACAGGAAAGGACGGAAGCTATCGTGGCAATGAAGCACCCAAAGTTTTTGTGCAGTTCCACCAAAATCGAGCATCCCTGTTGGCACATATATTGAGAGAGTGAGATTACTGTAATAGTGGGACTATTTGATGAAACATACACTAACAAATAGAAGCACCCTCATTATATTAATGGGTAAAGTTAGCAACATAGTAGTCTTGCTTAAAGAGAGGTATTAGTTTATTTAATCAGTGCTAATTAGCTCAACTCAACACTCAAAGCATTGTCATTTATCATAGGTTGCAAAACTTTAACGTGCAAAGATAAAGGAGTTTCTCATGACAGTAGCACGATACAAATAGAGATGACAGCAAACTAATATGGATGAAGGCCTTAGGCCCGTACCAACCTAAGAAAAAAAGCTTATTCATGTAGTCCCATAAGAGATGATAAAGCACTCACTGGAATCACACAATAGTATATATTTTTGTGCACTTCAAATGTATGGTTGAAATCACTCTTATTTACCAGTGCTGAGATTATATCGAAAGATTATAAAGAACTTCCAGCAGAGTTAAAGCACTGGCTGGGATATAGTTCATTGTATTGTCTTGTGTAGTTCCACTAAAATGTATGATTGGCACAACATGATCCCTGTTTGCACAAGTAGGAACAAGGTGAAACCTTCATTAGCTTAGTGAGAAAGGATAGGAAGACATTAGCATATTACTCAAATAGTAGCATCAAATTCATGATGGACAATACGCAAAACATTGCCTCATTGAACCAATGGCAATAAATTGACATGCAAAACAATAGCACTATTATGTCATGACACTAATAATATTCCCTCCTTGCTCCACCACATGATTCACCTCCATAGACAAACATACACACATACATGATTCAGCATAGGGTCCTACTAAAGATTTGTTTAACTCCAACAGGAAAATTAGGCAGTAATAAATTAGTGGTACTTAAGTACTCCTAATTAATTAAGTGAGACAGCAAAAGTGGAAGGCTCCCTGGAGGATCGTCTCACATGTAAGGTAGTCGTTGTCGGAGCCCTTGAATGGCCTCGACTGAGGCCTCTGGCTTCAGCAAGATCGCCTTGACACTGTTTATTCTTCTTCTTCCTCCTCTTCATGCTCTGTTTCTCTTTCTACTCACCTGTTGGTGAAACCAAGTACATGATTGGCCTTCTAATTCAGAATTGGTTTTGTCAGTGAGGGAGTACAAGTGTACTAGTAAAAAATAGCATTATTTTCTCATGGCAGTCGGAAAATAGAGATGAACACATGCATTAAATATCATTCTTACCTAAAGGAAGGTTATGGCGGCAATATGGATGATGAGGATTGGAACACAGATCTCCCTTTGTGCAGTTCCACCAAAATGAACCAACTGTTCCATTCTGACATTCTAGTTAAATAGCACAAAAGTCACTTCTTTTAAGAAGAGTTTTGTGCAGTGCACCAAAAGGTCACAACAGCAACCAGGTGAATTGGATATCCCTGTTTGCACAAAAAGGCACAGAGGAAACAGTCAGAGTCTCAAACAATTACAGGCAAAAACATTTGGCTAAACTTGTCATGGCTTATAACAGTGGCATGGCTTCATTTTTACCAGGGACATTAGATTAAGAACAGCTAAGGCTGCGTTCGGTTCACAAGTTTGGTGCAGGATTTTCGTAGGAACACAATTCCTAAGGTATTCTTTCCCTTCCAACCGTTCGGAACACGGGAAAGGTGAATAGTGCTTCATAGGTAAGCTGGTCTGGTAGTACTAATTCCATAGGATTAGAAACATCCACGCGCTGCTCATTTTTTGGGCGGAAGCCCGAGGTAGGCGCTCGCTACCATGCGTTAGACAGGTTGCTGTGTTGTGTTGCCGGAATAAAAAAATCAACCTATGTGTGGTACGTGAGGTGAGGACAAGAGTAGTCACTGTGCAGCTGAATAAACAAATAGCATCTCATACTGCCAAGCATGCTACTCTAAAAAAACAAATCTGTACATTTCATAGTCCATCCGAACACATTCTCTTGAGAGTTTCCTCCGGTTCGCTGTTTCATAGTTTTATACCTACATTCCTTTCCTATTCCTCTATTTTCATCAAGACCTATGTTTTCTGCCCCTTTATTCCGAACGGAGCCTAAATATTTGGTATAAGTGTATGGGACAGTGGGTGCACCAGCAGTCCAGCACCATGTACGTAAACATGGGCATAAAGTGGTGATTCATAGTTTGTTGCCCCGAGAAGCAAACATCCAAGGAACATATCTGGGTTGGTCCCACTTTTGTTCACTCTAGCCACCTACTCCTATGTGTGGATAGCAAATCTAGTCCTGGTCATACCACTGTGTACAGTGTTACCCCTATATTTCCCTTTTCGACCAAGAGACCGGTTGGATGACCAGTCTGTACTACTTTCACCCCCTTTCCTTCCTGTTTGTACCAAGTCCGATGTACATACTAAATTCCCCCACCCCCACTTTATTTCTTATTTGAACCAAGTACTCCCTCGGTACGGAATTACTTGTCATCAAAATGGATGTGTCTAGAACTAAAATACATCTAGATACATCCATTTCAATGACAAGTATTTTCGGATGGAGGGAGTTCAAGATTCGACTCCATGAAGTAGCTTTACCTCTAACAATAGAAAAAAATGTGACGTTGGACCATCCGATCGAGAGGGGCTGAGAGGTAGAAAATGATGCACATGCAGCGACGTAGCAAGCTGGGGAAGTAGAGCTAAGGCGGCTTCGAACGAAGATATACTTGAAGGTCGTCGGGATGTGGATAGGTGGGCGGTGGGAGGCCGGATCCGCCCACAGGCAACGACGAAGGGATCGGAGGACCTCCCGCGCCGGCGCTCGGCCAGAGACAACGGTGCGGCCGGCAGCGGGTCTCCTCCCTCGCTGTCGACGACAGCCTAAACGCTGCCCCTCCTCCCCTTCACCGGCGGAGGGGGATACGTCCGGATCTGTAACTAGCGGTGAGGATAGAAAGCCAGTGTTTTTTGAAGGGAGAAAGACAGTGTTACTACCCCTATCTTGTTTAGATCTCGAGAGGATGAGAGTGTGTGAATAGAGCAACCCTAGCAAGCAAGCGCGGAGGCTCCAGCCTATATATACGTAGTGGGTAGTTTTCCTTTTTCACTCCATCAAAACAACCGTTTAAAATTGTGTACTACTACATGCCAGGTCGCAGTTTTTTTAGTTGTTGATTGTTTTTTGAAATAGCTACCCGCTTGTTCCAAGTGGTGTTACGGTGTGCCAGGTCGCACTTTGTATCGTTCAAGTCTGGTACTACAAGTCCCTCCATTAAATGAACAACCACCCCTCGTAAAAATTGTGAACAAGCCCACGGCTAAAATTAGCAGAAACGTGGGTTGCCCCAACATGCATTATTATTTATATTTTCTACTCCCTCCGTTCCTAAATATAAGTATTTTTATAAGCCACACCTAAGACAATAATTTTTTTATTAGCAGTGAACCCCACATGTCATAGACACAAAAATTGTGGCAAGATTCCCTTAGGCAAGCCAAAGTGTGTCTAACAATTTGAGCAACTCAGGTTAGGCAAGTGTGGCAAGTGTGGGAAAAATAATGTGGCAACATAAGACAAACATAGTCACAATCCAAACAGCCCCGTAATTTTTTGTGACATGCATGAAAATTTGGTTAGTTAAATTTATAGTCAAAATTTGGCAAGGTGCATCAAATCAACACATGCAAGTATCAAAAGGAAAGTCACGGCATGCATGCATGCGTTGTACTCCCTCCGTTTCCAAATATAAGTCTTTTTAGAGATTGCAACAAGTGACTACATACGAAGCAGAATATGTCTACTCCTACATACGAAGTAGCCCATTTGAAATGTGTAAAAAGACTTATATCGAGTGCAGTGCTTTGATGTGTCGCGTCAACTCGTACAAGACCGAGAAATTTGATTACTACAACGCCCTCTCCCTCGCGGACTGAGCTCCGGTGCCTTAACTGCACCTGCCTTTGGCTGCATGACAGGAGGGCCAACCACCTGTTGGGCCCACCTGTCATAGACGCAAAGGCAGGAGGAGTAAGTAGAAGCTTTCGCTACACGCTATCCCTCCCGCACGAGGTGGACGGACATGCAGCAGTGGATTCGATACTTTAGAAGTAGGAGTAACATCATTGTTCGTCTTCTCGAAGAGGCGAAGAGCCAAGCGCAACCCGAACGTGGCAGTTGCGAACGCTCGCGTGGTGCGGCTCCTTGGAGTACTAGCCAGGCTCTTGCATGAGACAAAATTGTATTGTTTAACAATTAAACTCCATTATCCATTGGTTGATACTCATTCTGCATAGGTCCACGCACTTAGCAATGTTTCCTCCTGGGGTCACCAATGTTTACTTGCTAATTAATAGCATTGCATGCAATGAACTAGCCATTGCAAGTCATTAAAAGCATGCACACCTCTCATCTCTTATTGGTTGATATGTCAAGAAACAAGGTAGAAGTTAATGCACCGAGCCTAAGTGTTTTGGGACTATTTGGTTTTCGTAAGATGACTTAGACACC
This sequence comes from Triticum aestivum, assembly GCF_018294505.1. Taxonomy (NCBI): domain Eukaryota; kingdom Viridiplantae; phylum Streptophyta; class Magnoliopsida; order Poales; family Poaceae; genus Triticum; species Triticum aestivum. The sequence goes on along the minus strand of NC_057808.1, from coordinate 519,547,135 downwards.
TAGACGGAGGGAGTAGTATAGCCTGTTAACCGGAAAGGAGTATTTGCCTTTCTAGAGATTTCAACAAGTGACTAGACTACACCGTGTGCAGTACTCCCTCCCTTCCGGTTTATAGGGCTCAAATCTCAAATCTCATGAACCAAGGCATTTTGCGATTGGAGGAATGTATCTCGTACTTTACAAAACTACCCTAATTAAATTCATGCATTAATTACGTAGTTCTCTCGTTTTCCTCTCTGCCTTGGTCGCGGTGCACAAAATTGAGCACTCCTATATGACTAGCCGCTCTATCTACATGCGGGACATTTCAAAGCATCCGGGCCTGCGTGCCATCCACCAAATCACAGCGAGGTGCTACAGTCGAGACTCACCTGTCACCCCGGTGTGGCCGTCATGACCCGTCATATCACAAAACCCACACCTTTACCAGCAGTGGTAAGGTGGCCTCCAAGTTGGACTGGACGAAGCAACCATCATTTCACTGGAACGCTCGTTCAAGCCCTTTCTTCCCTTTCTTGAAGAAAACCTCACTACAGGCTACTCACTTCTGCCATTTTTCTTCTGTACCGATGAAGGAAAGGTGGGCGAATCAGTTATGCTGCTATATTTTCATTCCAAGAATCTTCTTTTTGCGAAGCACCGACCAATTCTCACATCCTATTCTTTTCCCGTTTTCATTGCGATTGTGGTTTCCTTTCGATTGCTTTTTGTTTGTCAGTTCATTGATGGATCTTGGAGCACTAGGCAAAGAGTTGCCGGCGGACAACCCACTGGAGACAGCGATCTCCAGGAAGCGAGCACCGAACAACGAGTTGACCATGTTGTCGGGCCAACCCATGGAGACGAAGAACTCCAAGAAACAAGTACTGGCCAAAGAGTTGAGGACGTTGGCGGACAAACCCCTCAAAGAAAGTTGGAAGAACAGCAAGGGCCCCACCGTGCCTACCCCAGGAACTCTGATTGCCACCTATGTGAGGCTCAAGACCGAGTTTGAGGAGATAGTCGCCATTGAGAAGCAATATTCCCCTGGCAAGGTGATGGCCCCCATCGAGGACGAGGAGATGGCTCCCGGAGGGATGAGATCCCCCAGTGAGCTGCACAAGGTAAAAAATAATGGCTTATTACCATAGTTGTGGTTTTTGATTATTTGCAATGTGCTTGCTAATATGTTAGGGTTGTGCAGGTGCCGGTGGACGTCCTTGATGATTCCGATGTCATGGCCCATCCTGTTGGCATCGCGCCGGAGATCGATTCCGATGCCGCTGTCCATCCTGTGGACATCGCCCCAGAGATCGATTCCGATGTCGCGGTCAGTCCTGTGGACATCGCCCCAGAAATCGATTCCCATGCCGCTGTCCGTGCTGTGGTCATTGCCCGAGAGATCGATGACAAGAAATAGTTGGTCGCGCTAATCCTTCAGGGTAGTTTGCATTGCCCTGTGTTTAATTACCAGAACGATGTGTGTTATCAAACCATCTTAGGGCTAGTGCACTGTCTTGTGTGGGCAGATCTTGCTACTTTTGTTTGATAGTGAATCATGCGATGAATCATGCGAACCCTCTCCGAGTTATGGAAACAGATGTATCCTCACCAGCTTTTGATGTAATATATGGCATGCTTAGATGTAAGTTTGAACTGTTTATCATATCAGCAGGGCTTGTTTGATGATTCTTGGTGTTAGTAGGGTAGCTACTGTGCGAGCTATAGTACTTGCAAAAGACTCACCGAAGAGAAACGTTGGGGCTGATGAGCTCGTGGTACGCTTATACTTATCCCTCGTCGATCGACCAATAGCCCTAGCTCCTAAAATTGTAGGCTTAGCGATCGATCAGACAATAGTCGACATACATTCAGGCCTCATTTGGTTCATAGGGTAGGAAAATCGTAGCAAAAGTACAGAGACCGTGCAACACAAAATCATAGCAGTGCAGAGACGTACTCCCTCCGTTCCAAAATAGATGACCTAGGCCGGCTAGTTTGGCCTAGTGGGTTTCAGTGATATGACGTGGTACAGTGCCGTCCAGTCTTCGCGTGTGGTAGCAGTATTGCGGGTACAGTAAGTTTCCTTGAAGAAGAGGAATTCAACGAAGTCATGATGGTTCCTTCGTCCGAACAACTTACAGTGGGAAAGGTTGGGCCTGCGATACAACCGGGGTAGACCAGGATAATTTTGTGCATGGCAGGTGGACCAGGATGGTCGACGTCCCACATGTCGGCGAATGAAAGTATTCTTTCTGATATAGAGGACGAGCAACGAGTATTCATTGTTTATTTTTGATGAAAGCTATTGTCTCCACTGTTACGACGGAGGAGTGTGACACACGGCAGCCCAGTGAACTTGGCATGTGCACCACTCCCTCCTTCCTCATGTAATGCCTAGGTTACAGCTTTTTCTCACTTTCTCTCTATCTATTTCCTCTCAAATGTTTTTTACCTTTCTTTTTTTAAGACACAATTGTTTTTTATGCCTTTTTTAGAATTATTTTTTTATACCTAGGAGCACGTGTAGAGACGAGCTCTTGCAGAGCCCACTCCTTGACTTTGTCAATGCCACTCTCTCGTCCACATAAGGAGTACTACTTGCTATGCATGCATGCGGCGGGCAGCTGGCGTCTTTAGGGGCCAAGGCGGTGAGAGCGGGCTCCGAAAGCGGTCCGGACTCCAGCATGGCCCACCTCACATTATCACCATATATTTCTTGGAGTCCGTGCGCGGCGGGCGGGCGATCTCTTCTCCCTCCCCCGTTTCTCTCTTCTCAGCCGACGCCCGCCGAGCGATCAGATTTCGGCTATCGACGGTTTATTCAATTACGGTCGCACATGTCAGTGAAATTGCAAGACAACGCGTGTCCCCTCTGATGAGCGGCGTGCGAGCCGGACTGTCGGGGTTGCGACGTGTACGAGTCGTAAGTGTGCCACCTTTTCCTTTAGAACTTGTGAAGCGTAACATTTTTGCGCGATTGATCCATAGAAATCCAGAACAAAATGACAAGGGCGGTGCTTTCCCGCTTGTTAGGCGGGCTAGTTTGAGTGATATGACGTGCTACAGTGCCGTCCACTTGCTCCATTTTTATGTAAGCAAGAGTTTACACTCTTACGCGGGAGGAGTGCGAAACACCGCGGATCTGATTTTGATCAAGGGATAACTGTTCCCTGCCAAATAATGGAGGATTGTTAGCGATTATAGCTTGATAGTTAGGGCATCTCCAGCGCTGGCCCACAAATTTACACCGGCATCTGTCCGAGGACACTGATGGATGCCATCCGATGCTGCCCGCATACCTTTCGACAACTATATGAACTAACCGGACGAAATTCGTGCAAATAAAGCAAATTTCAAATTAACCGGATGAAATTCATTACATTTCGAAAACTTTTCCTACAAACTGGACGAAATTCATTACATATTTCGCACAAACCGTACTAAAACCTACTGTAAACCTAATCTAAACGATCGCCGGTGCCCGACCACCATGTCCGGCCATGAACCCGAGAAAGCCGGCCATTGCCTTTGCAACCTCCTCGTCCGCCTCGATAACCTCCTCCTCTGGAGCACAGGGTTCTGAAGATTTCCGCCTCCACGTCGCCGTCAGGCGGCTAATCGGCCGCCGATGTTTACCCCACCAAGCTTGGCGTCGACTGAGTGGAGTAGCGGTGGCCTTCCCGGGACCAGAGCGGCGGCGACCTACCGTGTACTACTCTTCCTCGCTGCCGGCTGCGCCCGCGCGCCGGCTTCATGGTCGTGGCGGCGGAGGGCGGCCGGGGGGGTGCCGGCGATCTCCTTCGTTTGCTCCTGCGACAGTACGTCGAAGAGAGCTTTGGAGCGCGCCCAGAGCGGAGCCGCCGATGTCCCTCGTGTGCTCCTGCGACAGTATGTCCAAGAGAGCTTCGGAGCGCCAGGAGGCCATGGTTGAAGTGGTGCCGACAGAAGGAAGGGACCGGAAGAGAATAAGTGTGGGTCTTTGGCTATGGCTGGGAGCTGGGGCTCAAGTTAATATAGCGGGCGAATGGCAATGAGCCACGGCAGACGGATGGACAACTGGCGCCGGAGTAGGTTCGTCGGGCGTGAATGCGGACGCTGCTCGAGTGACTTAACTGCAGATGCTTTTGGGTTACTGACATGTGGGCCCAACGGGCATCTGGCCCGCATGTCAGTGACACACCAATTGCACCTGCAGTTAAGTCCGGTGAATGCGGCATTGACATTCTAGAGAGACGGTGACCGTTTCAGGCGGGAAGCGTGCGCTAGCGATGGAAGGGGTTTCGGTGTGCAGTGGCACTAAGATCGGTCGCTCACGATAGTACATACTCCGTACCATACTACCATAGTACCCTCTCTAGCTTAGGTTGTTTTATAGATTGTCATTGTGATGGACGATATACATGAGCAAGGCGGTCCGAGTATGGCCGTTGGTGTTGAGCCAGGTGAATACATGCTGGGCATTCGCGTAGGCCTCCATCAAACGTCTAAACAGTAATGTCAGGCACCGCCGGGGCGCAAAGGTGATGGGCTCGCCGTTTGCGTTACGCCATGAGCAGGACTTTGATTTAGAGGGTGACGTGCATGCATTAGCATGCTTTGACAGCGTGAGCGTGAGTGTCTGACGCGAAGTATTTCATTTTCATTTGGCTGACGAGGGTGCGTTGCAGCGACGAGTCCGTGGTTTGATTCGCCACATACGCATAATTTTGGTTTTTACAGTATTTCTTTCTCCATTGACAGGTAGGCCCGCGTAGATAGATAAAGAACACAAGCTGATGAGGCGCATGCGGACTGTTTGACTGGTCAACCAGACAAATACGGAGCTATGCGCTGAGCCAGTGACCGTATAATCACCATATCTCGTATACAATGATCAAAGTGAGCTATCAAGACAAGTTCGATGACCGCCAATGCATTTTACTCGGTAATAAATGACCAGGATTGAAGGGGAATCCAAATTTGCTTCGTCTTCTATCCTTGAGCTCTTGACAAACCAATGCACTATACGGTTGTCCGGCCACTCCACCCCAGAGCTCTCACCAAGCGTCGTTCATGCCACCGCGCCGCACACTAACCGGTAAGGCAGCGATGGCATCCCGCCGCACCCAGTTCCTCGCCGCCCACGACCGCACACAAAATGGTAGGGAAGCGATGGCATCCTGCCGTGCCGAGTTCATCGCCGCTCGTGACCTCACAACTATGTGGAAGGAATTTGAAGATGCCAAGGCCGAATGGGCGGTAGAGCAAGAGGCGGCCAAAGCCGCACAGAGGGAGCGGAAAAGTCAGAAAGCACTCAAGAAAAGAGAGGCCCGCCGCCGCATGAAAGAAAAGGACGCACGCACTGCTGCAGAGAGGTCGGCGGAGATCCAAGCACGGTGGGGTGTCGCCGACAAAGCCGGGAAGGAGAACGACGGCGTCTGGCCAGCATGTGAGAAGTAGTAGTACTAGTAGTTAGCGTGTGTGTCTGTGTCTGAGTACGAGCATGTACCAATACTACTAGTTACTACTGTAGTTTTTAGAGCAAATTACCAGTACATTAGCCTAGACTAAATGGAAAAATTCCTATCCTAAGCATCAAATGGCATCTCTTTCTCTATAGGAATTGAGATGCATGTCATCTCACTTCCTATGATTTTCATATTCCTATCCTATCTACTGTAGCTAGCAGTACTGCTGGTATAGTAGTTTTGTTCAAGAAGCGGAATTCAACGAAGTCATGATGGTTCCTTCGTCCGAGCAACTTCAAAGTGGGAAGTGGGCCTGTGATTTGACGGCTCATTAGTCACTGTTACTGCGGCGCGACGACCTGGGTGACTCTCCCTTGGAGTTCTGTGTGCATGGCAAGTGGACCAGGATGGTCGATGTCCCACATGTTGGCGAACGGAAGTATTCTTTCCGATATCGAGGAGCAAGGAAACCGCGTGGTATAGTATCACTGCTGATTGGTTCGCAAAAAAATAGTATCACTGCAGATTTATAATTATTTTTTATTTCTGATGAATGCTAGCGTTTCAACTCTTACGACGAAGGGTGCCAAACACGGCACGTGCTGGATGTCCCACACGTCAGCGAAAGGAGTGGGACATGAACAGCGTGGTAGAGCCCAGCGTAAAAAAACAGCGTGGTAGAGCGTCTCCACTTCTTTCGCTTCTGGGTCGGAGACCACACGTAGTAGTACTTAGTGGTATGAACGATACAAAGTGCGACCTGGAGAGAAAGACACGTCTAGTTGGATGGTCTCGGGGCATACACGTAAACAAATATAAAAGTTAATATGTGCCTCCAACTAATATAGTAGTAGTAGAGTACTTAGGCACATACTCCATAACATCGTCGTGCATTGCACGTACAAAATTTAGTGGTAGTACGTAGTAAGAGACAAATGCCGCCCAAGAGTTCCCTTCTCAACCTACTTTTGGGTGTTTGGTAGAGTGTATGGAGGGTGCAAGAGTCCACACTAGTTTAGCAAAAATACACTAGAAGCATGCATGAAGAGAGCATGCTTGAAGAGGGGTGTTGAGTTGAGCATGCATGAAGAGGGAACAACTATGCTGAGACGAGAACGCAACCAAACACACCCTATATGCCACACATGTTCATACCATTTGTGCCTTTCTACTTCACTTACTGCGCTACTGTAACGCCCATGATGCGGCTATATCTCCCACGTGTCGAGGCATGACTTAGAGGCATAACCGCATTGTGGTTTTGTCGCAAGAAGGGTCATCTTCACACAATCCCATGTAATGAATAAGAATGGGATAAAGAGTTGGCTTACAATCGCCACTTCACACAATACATAAATAAATCATACATCAATCAAAGTACACACATAGGTCCGACTACGGAACCAAAATAAAAGAAGACAACCCCAAATACTAGATCCCCGATCGTCCCAACTGGGCTCCACTACTGATCAACAGGAAACGAAACATAGTAACGACCAAGGTCCTCGTCGAACTCCCACTTGAGCTCGGTTGCGTCATCTGCACTGGTATCATCGGCACCTGCAACTATTTTGGAAGTATCTGTGAGTCACGAGGACTCAGCAATCTCACACCCGCGAGATCAAGACTATTTAAGCTTATGGGTAGGAAAGGGTAAGGTGGTGAGGTTGCAGCAGCGACTAAGCATATATGGTGGCTAACATACGCAAATAAGAGCGAGAAGAGAAGCAACGGAATGGTCGTGAAGCTAGCAATGATCAAGAAGTGATCCTGAACTCCTACTTACGTCAAACATAACCCAAAAGCCGTGTTCACTTCCCGGACTCCGCCGAAAAGAGACCATCACGGCTACACACGCGGTTGATGCGTTTTAGTTAAGTCAAGTGTCAAGTTCTCTACAACCGGATATTAACAAATTCCGATCTGCCACATAACCGCGGGCACGGCTCTCGAAAGTTTATACCCTGCAGGGGTGTCCCAACTTAGCCCATTATAAGCTCTCACGGTCAACGAAGGATAAACCTTCTCCCGGGAAGACCCAATCAGTCTCGGAATCACGGTTTACAAGACATTTCGACAATGGTAAAACAAGACCAGCTTAGCTGCCCGATGTGTCGACAATCCCGATAGGAGTCGCACGTACCTCGTTCTCAGGACACACCGGATGAACACTACGTACAACTAAAACTAGCCCTCAAGTTTCCCCGAGGTGGCGCTGCAAGCGGCTCTAGTTTGGACCAACACTCCGAGGAGCACTGGCCCGGGGGGGTAAAATAAGATGACCCTCGGGAGCGCGACTCCCAAGGGAAAAAGGCTAGGTGAGGAAAATGTAAAACCAAGATTGGGCCTTGCTGGAGGAGTTTTATTCAAAGCAAACTGTCAAGGTTGTCCCATAAATCACCCAACCGCGTAAGGGACGCAAAATCAAGGAACATAACACCGGTATGACGGAAACTAGGGCGGAAAGAGTGGAATAAAACACCAGGCATAAGGCCGAGCCTTCCACCCTTTTCCAAGTATATAGATGCATTAAAATATAAGAGATATTGTGATATCCCAACATAAACATAATCCAACATGGAGCAATCTTCATCTTCATCTGCACCTAGCAACGCTATAAGAGGGGCTAAGCAAAAGCGGTAACATAGCCAAACAACGGTTTGCTAGGAAGGGTGACAAAGGTTAGAGGTTCATGGCAATTTGGGAGGCTTGATAAGCAAGTGGTAGGTAGCGCGACATAGCAATAGAGCGAACAACTAGCAAGCAAAGATAGAAGTGATTTCGAGGGTATGGTCATCTTGCCTGAGATCCCGCAAGGAAGAAGAACGAGTCCATGAAGTAGACAACCGGACGTAGTCGAACGAATCCTCACAACTCCGGAACGAAACCGAAGCTAACGAGAGAAGCAACCTGGAAAGAAACAAACAACATAGTAAACAACCACCACATACACATGGCATGATGCACAAACAAGTATGATGCATGTCCGGTTTAAAGAGGCATGGCATGGCAAAATGCACAAACGAAACTACAAGTTAAGTGGAGCTCAATATGCAACGAGAATGAGCATGGCATGCAAGGTGGTGGGGTGATCCCGGTTACCGGATTCCCACGAGACGATGGCATGGCAACAAGGAGGAACATGCAAGCGACAATTTCGAACACGGTGCAAACGCGGGCATCTCATGCATCGCAAACATTCGTTCTCGAAAGGTCATCTCGGCGGTTATACCTTTGAAGCGTGCATTTTCGGAACAAATCCAGTTTGTCAAAGGAAGTAGTGGTACATGGGCCATAGTGGAAGTAGTCGTTCTCACGACGGTAGTTGAAGTAGACGTCCACGGGTCATCGTGGGAAGTAATCGTACATGGTGACAGTAGTGAAAGTAGTGGCACACGTTCGTTTTCGGAGAGGTACTTGACGGGGCCGAGGTCTCCGGCGTAGTGGTACACATTTCGGGAGCGGTTCACGACGATGGTAGTCGAACTTGGTGATCCGAAGGGGTACTCGGCGAATGACGACCGTAGTGGTACTTGGGGAAAAATCTCGGAGACGATGCTTGGCGGTCCTGGTGTGGCCTTGGCGTCCATTGTAGTCGATCTTGCCGGCCTTGACGGTCCAACACAAAACAACACAAAGGGCCTCGGGATGCCAGCAGCAAGGAGGCGATGGTGGTGGTCATCGGCAGGAGATGGTCGGCAGCTTGAGCGGAGGCAGGCCGGCAGGGCGCTGGCTGGGCCTTGCAGCAGAAGCAGCAGCGGGTTCAGGTGGTCAGCGCGGACGAAGCAGTGGACGCCGCGACGACAAGGGCGGCGCTGGAGGTCGTCGGCACGGAGGAGGGTCGGCGAGGGGGCACGAGGCAGCTGGTGGGGTCAGACGCGGAGGAAGAGGAGCGCCTTGGTGCTAGCGAGCAGGCAGGAGGCGCTCGACGGAGAAGGACAGCGGGGACAAGCGAGCTTGGTGAGGCCGAGGCTGCGAGGCGGGGCACGGCGGCCATGGAGGTGGGGCGCAGCACGTCTTCAAGACGGCGACGGCTGCAGGGCGCCGGCGGTGGGTATGGGTGGCGACGCCATGGGAGCGAGGAGGAGGTCGGGTGCTGGCGCGCGGAGGGAGATGGGGATCGGGCGCGAGCAGAGGGAGAGGGGGTCGGTCACTGGCGGCGCTGGAGGGAAGGAGATGGGGATCGATTGGGGTTCGATCGGGCTAGGGTTAGATAGAGGCTGCGGCTGGGCCTAGGGCAGGTTGGGCCGGTCTGGGTGGAGGTCCAAGTGGCCAGCTGCGCTGCTGGGAAGTGCAGCTGGGCTGGGCTCTCTCCTCTCTCTCTTTAATTTTCTTTAACAGAAAGCATTAGAGAGAAGGAAAAGGCAGAGGGGGGTTAGGGAAAAGAATTTGAGCACGAGGACAATTTTCCTGGACTCACAAAAAATGCGCTTGATCCAGGAAAAATAGAAGTGGCATGATTGAAAGATATAAATTCAAATGCATTTCAATTTAATTCAAATGATTTGAATAGGAAGTGAGGGTTGGGAATGTCCAAAAATGTTCGGATTTTTGGTGGAGCTCCGGAATATGATGAAAGAATATATGGCAAGGTTGGAGACCAATAATTAAGATAACAAAGGCATTTGGATAATTTGCAAGTGTGTTATGGTGAATTCCAAATTAACGAAATATTTAATATAGCTCCCTAATATTGGGAGGATATGTTATAAAGAGAAGTCACCCTTCCCTCGATTTAAATAGTTCAACCATCTATGCAATTTATTAGTTGAGTTGAGATGCAAAGATTAATGACATGATGGCATGATGACATGATGCAATGCAAAAATAAAAGAGCAATCACAAATGAAACACACAGTGATCACAAAAATATGGAAGTCTTCTGAAGCGTCGGTCTCGGGGCGTTACAACACTCCACCACTACAAGAGGATCTCGTCCCGAGATCTAGGATGGCACCGGAGAGAAACGGGAGAGGAGGAGAAGAGGTAAAACTAATTGCTTCTTAGACAAATGAGTGAAACCAAAGAACCTTGAGAGATTGAACGAACGAAAAGAGAGATAACAAGGGAGATGAACGAGATTGAAAACACTCCGTTATCAAAGAGGAACAAGGAACATTGCGAGAACCTTTGTAGGTCGAAGAATATGAAACAAGAGCTTAACGGATCAAAAGGAATATGAAAGCACACCGGTAGAAAAGAGAAACAAGGAACACCATGTGAACCTTGGGGTTTGCAAAGCTATGAATGACAAGAACAATGGACGAGAAGTACATGGAAGCACTCCGGTTGAAACAAGATGTACAAGGAACGATAATGATCAATTACGATAACGCTCCGGTTGGAAATGAAAAGAATAGAATTTGAACTTGGCAAAATGAAAGCACTTGGATGAGACTCCGGTTAGAAGAGGAATGATAGACACAACACTCCGGTTAAAACAAGATAAAGAAGGAATAAGAATGATATAATTTGGACAGCACTCCGACTGTAAATGGAAGGAATTGAACATGATCTTGACAAGATGAGAGGATACTCGATGAATTTAACAACACACTGCCTCGGTAGCTAATGAAAGAATGGCACAAGGGGTAAAAAAGATTTCAGACAGCCCTCCTATTGAGGAAGGAGACAAAACTTGATGAGATGAGAGAACTCGAATGAAAACACGACACTCCGGCTAAACGGATAAGAAAGGAAAAATTACATGATCTTGACAAAACAAGATGTTTGGTCGAAGAGAGCAACATCACAAAGCCTCCGGAAACAATGCATGATAGTTAGATAGTTGGAGTGAATAGAACGAAGAATGAAACCAACATCTCCTACCATAAATGAATTTTAAAGACCATCCTTACGAAGTAGGATTGAACGGAGTTGTTGGAAAACCAACAACGAAAAGAATAAGCTTGTAGTGGGCTTATGGAAACATCTCAACATTATGAGGTGACAAACGACCACTAAAGGAAACCATTGGTTTGAGTGAGAGCACCAAGGCGATGAAAAACTTCTTTCACCAAGAGGATAGGAGAAAACTTGGATCATTGATAAGTACCATAATAGGAACATTCCTTAGGGAAGGCTTTAGGTGAAACATGACACAAGATAAATCCAATGAAGAGATTGGTGGATTTAAAATTTTCTCATTCTTGACAACATGTGAATCATGAAACGCAAACTCAAATTGTCAAGAATGACATAACACCACCTCAAATGATAAGGTAGGACGAATTGCACTTTAGAATGCAAGATGAAGAAAGCTTGGACTCCACAAAACAAAACATGTGTTGAACACCATGTTTATTTTAGAGTATAGCTTGGCGGATCTTAACTCCGAGAAAAATCTTGAAGAACAATTGAAGAATGAAAAGAATCCTTGACGAAGCACCATGTAGAGCCTCCATGAAGAACTCCGGTAATAAAAGGATGATAAAAAGAAAGAGAAGTTGACAACACAAGGTGAAGCCTTGCAATGATTTGGGTGGAGCTTTGAAATGATATAACCGAGAAAAACTTGGAACTCCGGAAATTGAACAAATGAGATCAAGAATTTTGATGAATCTCCGGAATAAGGAATTGAATTTTACTCGATGAAACAAGAATAAGAATTACAATATGCGTATCCTTCACCAATTTAGATTGATGACAAGCAACGGATTTGGCATACCACTTATACTTGTAGAAAGGATTAAGAGAGATATAGCGTAAATTTGAATAAGGTCTTCAACGAATCGTCGGTAGTATTTGAAAGAACGAATGAGTTGATACAATAACGAAGGAAGAGAAATCTTGAACGAACCACCGTAAGAATCTGAAAATCAACGAAGATAAGATAAAGAACACCGGGAAGAATTAGAAAACGAATAAAGATACTTGACAGAATTTAGATACAAGTGAAACGAAGAGATCATGAATTGACTAGAGGATACTTGAGCGATGCACCGGGAGAATATGGAGATGAACGAAGAGACATCAATTTAGAATAATTGGAGAACGAAGCTGAAAACTTAGAACGAAGAAATCTTCTGAAATGATGGCCTTTGGATGATCAAGAAATGAAAACAACTCTGAAATGCGCCGGATGGGTAAGAAAAGAATTACGCGATTGGAAACAATTTGAGAGGATGGCAACAAGTAAGAACCATGTATCTTCAAGAGAACGGACCAAGATTCAAGAGAAATTCTTCTTCGGTCTTCAAATGTTGAGAATGACGATGAGAAACACCACCATGAATTGTTGAGGCACTCCGGAATGACAATTAGTAAGATTGAACCAACAATGAAAATAATTTGAAAGATCTTGGAGAAAGACATTTGACTGATGATAATTCATTCTTACGTCAAACTTTGCAATGAATTTGAGAATAACTCCGGAAAAATTAGAAGAGTCAGGTAAGATCCTGGAAAAAGACCTGTGGGTTAGGGTCCACTCAAAAGAAACACCGTTGAAATGATTACTTGAAAAGGAGATAGCACCGGTTGAATTAAATGGCTCAAAAGAGATAACAACCTCGAGATAGCTTGAACGGATGGGGAATGGAAATGCGAATCTTCTGAGATATCTTCAGCACTCCAAATAACATGAATAGCAAGAGGTGGATGATTAAGAGATGCACCGACGTGACAAAGCATTTGAAACGAGGAAAACAATATGATCAACACTGAAAGCTTGACTTGAGTCCACCGGAGAAGAAAAAGAATGAAGAATGATAAACTTGAAGAACATCTTCATGAGAACCACCGGGTAAGAACATTGATTGAAAAGAATGAGGGGACTTCACATGAATAAAATGGATACTTGGTTAAAATATAAGAGTCCTTGAAGAAAAGGGTGGGAGGGAGGGAAAACAAAGGCAACTTGGTTCGGATGAAACGAACACCGTTGAGAAAAAAACTGAGGGATGATCTTGCGAATGTTGAAATGATTGGATCCACTTGAAGAGAAGCACGCCGATTGGAAAGAATTGAAAAGACAACCTTGAAGATGAAGAAGGATTAGCATCCACATAGAAATATGAGAACACCGCTTAGGATAAGGTACGGAATCAACACTTGACATTGAAGCAACTCGAATACCACAACTTAAAACAAAACAAAGGATTGGCTTAGGAAATAAGCTAGAAACAAACATATGATAGATCCCATATCGTATCATGTGTGTGTTGGAAAGATATCCTACGAGATACTTGAATTCCCACTTATAAACTCCCGAAACTTTCTGGTTATGCAATCTGTTGTTGGGGATATAGGGGACACAAAATATCTCACACAAACTAACAATACCTAGATCCAGCTGTATCCATCCTTCAACACATAACCAAGAAACCTTCGGAAATTATGTACCTCAACCTTCAAAAAGCATCCGTTATACGAGTTATGGCAATACTCCCGAACTCCCGCCCCAGTACTGGGTGGCGTCGAGGTGATCTCACCAACAACTGCATAAAAGAGATTTTTGATGTCGGCGAAACTCAGGTATTCCAGAACTGCAACGATAAAATTGTGACAACAACACCTCGGAGCTCAACTCCCTAGGACACTGCCACAACCCCTAAATGTCAGGAGGCACCAAGAACAATGTTCTCGTCACAAAACCATCGGAATGATTCCAAGATACCAGCGATTCGATCAAGCAGGGGGCTCCTAAGTCGGGGATGGCTCTGATTACCAACTTGTAACGCCCACGATGCGGCTATATCTCCCACGTGTCGAGGCACGACTTAGAGGCATAACTGCATTGTGGTTTTGTCGCAAGAAGGGTCATCTTCACACAATCCCATGTAATGAACAAGAATGGGATAAAGAGTTGGCTTACAATCGCCACTTCACACAATACATAAATAAATCATACATCAATCAGAGTACACACATAGGTCCGACTACGGAACCAAAATAAAAGAAGACAACCCCAAATACTAGATCCCCGATCGTCCCAACTGGGCTCCACTACTGATCAACAGGAAACGAAACATAGTAACGACCAAGGTCCTCGTCGAACTCCCACTTGAGCTCGGTTGCGTCATCTGCACTGGTATCATCGGCACCTGCAACTGTTTTGGAAGTATCTGTGAGTCACGAGGACTCAGCAATCTCACACCCGCGACATCAAGACTATTTAAGCTTATGGGTAGGAAAGGGCAAGGCGGTGAGGTTGCAGCAGCGACTAAGCATATATGGTGGCTAACATACGCAAATAAGAGCGAGAAGAGAAGCAACGGAACGGCCGTGAAGCTAGCAATGATCAAGAAGTGATCCCGAACTCCTACTTACGTCAAACATAACCCAAAAGCCGTGTTCACTTCCCGGACTTCGCCGAAAAGAGACCATCACGGCTACACACGCGGTTGATGCGTTCTAGTTAAGTCAAGTGTCAAGTTCTCTGCAACCGGATATTAACAAATTCCCATCTGCCACATAACCGCGGGCACGGCTCTCGAAAGTTTATACCCTGCAGGGGTGTCCCAACTTAGCCCATCATAAGCTCTCACGGTCAACGAAGGATAAACCTTCTCCCGGGAAGACCCGATCAGTCTCGGAATCCCGGTTTACAAGACATTTCGACAATGGTAAAACAAGACCAGCAAAGCCGCCCGATGTGTCGACAATCCCGATAGGAGTCACACATACCTCGTTCTCAGGACACACCGGATGAACACTACGTACAACTAGAACCAGCCCTCAAGTTTCCCCGAGATTGCGCTGCAAGCGGCTCTAGTTTGGACCAACACTCCGAGGAGCACTGGCCCGGGGGGTAAAATAAGATGACCCTTGGGGGCGCGACTCCCAAGGGAAAAAGGCTAGGTGAGGCAAATGTAAAACCAAGGTTGGGCCTTACTGGAGGAGTTTTATTCAAAGCGAACTGTCAAGGGGGTCCCATAAATCACCCAACCGCGTAAGGGACACAAAATCAAGGAACACAACACCGGTATGACAGAAACTAGGGCGGCAAGAGTGGAACAAAACACCAGGCATAAGGCCGAGCCTTCCACCCTTTTCCAAGTATATAGATGCATTAAAATATAAGAGATATTGTGATATCCCAACGTAAACATAATCCAACATGGAGCAATCTTCATCTTCACCTACACCTAGCAACGCTATAAGAGGGGCTGAGAAAAAGCGGTAACATAGGCAAACAACGGTTTGCTAGGAAGGGTGACAAAGGTTAGAGGTTCATGGCAATTTGGGAGGCTTGATAAGCAAGTGGTAGGTAGCGCGACATAGCAATAGAGCGAACAACTAGCAAGCAAAGATAGAAGTGATTTCGAGGGTATGGTCATCTTGCCTGAGATCCCGCAAGGAAGAAGAACGAGTCCATGAAGTAGACAACCGGACGTAGTCGAACGAATCCTCACAACTCCGGAACGAAACCGAAGCTAACGAGAGAAGCAACCTGGAAAGAAACAAACAACATAGTAAACAACCACCACATACACATGGCATGATGCACAAACAAGTATGATGCATGTCCGGTTTAAAGAGGCATGGCATGGCAAAGTGCACAAACAAAACTACAAGTTAAGTGGAGCTCAATATGCAACGAGATGCATATTGACGAAACACCACATCAATTGTATAGTTCTCTCGGTTATGTACCCAACAATATTAAATGTTAATTAACATGGCAAGAGGTGATGCATAAGTAAACTAATTATCTAGGCAATTTAAATGAGGCCGGAACAACAAACAATAATTCCGGAAAATCCTCATGTGCATATAGCAATTTAATGCAAACACAATTTTAAACATTTTAAACGTTATCATGATGCGGATGACATATGCAAGGTATAAGCAATTTTATGGATATGTTGACATGAGCATGTTATGAAGCATTTGTCACCGTGGTGGACGAAAGGGGTGCCACGGCAACGAATCCAAAAATGATGCCACGGCAACATATCGGTTTTGGTAGCTCATGGAGATACCGGTGCAAAAGGAAACATGGCATGAGCGTGGCATGCAAGGTGGTGGGGTGATACCGGTTACCGGATTCCCACGAGACGATGGCATGGCAACAAGGAGGAACATGCAAGCGACAATTTCGAACACGGTGCAAACGCGGGCATCTCATGCATCGCAAACATTCGTTCTCGAAAGGTCATCTCGGTGGTTATACCTTTGAAGCGTGCATTTTCGGAACAAATCCAGTTCGTCGAAGGAAGTAGTGGTACACGGGCCATAGTGGAAGTAGTCGTTCTCGCGACGGTAGTTGAAGTAGACGTCCACGGGTCATCGTGGGAAGTAATCTTACATGGTGACGGTAGTGGAAGTAGTGGCACACGTTCGTTTTTGGAGAGGTACTTGACGGGGCCGAGGTCTCCAGCGTAGTGGTACACATTTCGGGAGCGGTTCACGACGATGGTAGTCGAACTTGGTGATCCGAAGGGGTACTCGGCGAATGACGAACGTAGTGGTACTTGGGGAAAAATCTCGGAGACGATGCTTGGCGGTCCTGGTGTGGCCTTGGCGTCCATTGTAGTCGATCTTGCCGGCCTTGACGGTCCAACACAAAACAACACAAAGGGCCTCGGGATGCTAGCAGCAAGGAGGCGATGGTGGTGGTCAGCGGCAGGAGATGGTCGGCAGCTTGAGCGGAGGCAGGCCGGCAGGGCGCTGGCTAGGCCTTGCAGCAGAAGCAGCATCGGGTTCAGGTGGTCAGCGCGGACGAAGCAGTGGACGCCGCGACGACAAGGGCCGCGCTGGAGGTCGCCGGCACGGGGGAGGGTCGGCGAGGGGACGACAAGGGCCGCGCTGGAGGTCGCCAGTGAGAGGTCGCCTCCGCTCTGGCCGGGCATTAATGCGGCACTGACGCTCCAGGGTGACGCTGACCGTTTCACGCGGGAAGCGCGCGATGGCAAGGGAGTATAGGTTTTGAACCGTTTCAGGTGTAGTACTGGCAGTTTGCAAAACTACTCAATTATTGCACTCAGTTTCCTAAGAAATTGTGGTAAAAACGTTACTCCACAGCCCACTTCCCTTCTCCTTCCTCTTCCACCGCCCGCGCACGTCCGCGGGAAGCGACCGGTCAACCCTTATATAGGAGTGCTAGCACAAAAAGATGCATGCATGACCACTAAAATTTCCATATTAAAGCGTCGCTCCGGTGGGAGTATGGCGTATGTTGTTACCTTCGGCCGGCCCATGGCTACCGGGCGACGGCGACCAGAGAAGGCGGGAGGGGAATGAATGCAGCTACTGTTTGGGTTCGCCTTCCGGCTTAAATAAATGCGCAGCATCACGTGTACCCGCGGGTGCACAAATTGTAACATATGTGTCTGCTTAAGTGGGCGTCACGTAACTGGTGTGTGTGTGTGAGAGATTCTGAGAGACAGAGTGCGTGTGTGCGACTCTACTCTTCGGACATGTACTCAACCTTTTGCATCGGGATATAAGTATAATGGTATTTACTTTAGCTAGTGATTTACGTGGCCATGTTAGCGTGGTTGTGTCAAGAAAATGTCACTTCCTGCTCGTGATTTGCGTTATATAATTACAAGCAAGTTTCTCGTGCATTGCACGGAACATGAATATGCATTTTTTTACAGAACACCTGTTGTGATTGACCCATGCAGGAGTAATCCCATGTGTAAAAACTAATGATATCTCGAGAATTTTATCGAAAAACCGGTATCTCGAGAATGTCATCGAAAAAATGAAAGATGAGAGATAAGGCGAGGAGGAGTGGAGCGTGGTGGTGACTGGTGGTCGGAATGGGTGGAGGCATGGGGATGGACGGCGCCGGCAGGCAGCAGTGGCCACCATGCATGCTAGATTGTTCCAGAGACTTATTCCTTTTTTAATTGTTGAGCAATGAGGTTGCGGGAGATAATGACATGGAGAGAGGTGCGGGTATCTTTTGTAAAATTATCATAGTTTTCTTTCTATCCTCAGATATATATCATACGGTCTGTATTACAAGATGGCAGGCACACCATCACCGCCAACTCGTTTTTTTATAAGGGTACAGATGATAAGTTTGCTGACTACTAAAGTAAAGTGGAATTTGTCCATATTATGCAAGTAAATAAAGGTGATTGTTTATCATACGGGTAAGGTTTTGGATGAAGGGTGGTAGGAACAAATGCTCCGCTTAGAGCATGTGTGTCTGAGATGGAGTCTTAGTGTGTGTGTGGTGTGTGTGTGTGTGAGAGAGAGAGAAAGATGGAGTCTTAGTTTGTGTGTGAGAGAGAGAGATGGAGTCTTAGTGTGTGTGTGGGGGGGTGTGTGTGCGTGCCTGCGTGTGTGTGTGTGTTTGTGTGTGTGTGTGTGTGAGAGAGAGAGATGGAGTCTTAGTGTGCGTGTGTCTGTGGGGGGGTGCGTGCGTGCGTGCGTGTGTGTTTGTGTGTCGCGGGGTCCTCTATGGAGGATGTAATTTAAGTGTGCATGGCTTCATCATAGAGAGGTGATGTGTATGGCAGAGGCCACCAACGATGGGGTGCGAGAGAGAAAATGCCCGTAGAGAGGGAAGAGAAGGTATGTGCGCGTGAGAGGAGTCGACATCGAGAGAACGTGTTTGTTCGAGAGACACCGAGGAAGACTACTATATATCGATGGTGCATGTAGGCGGGAATTAAACAAAGGGATGGTCTTATTGGTTTCGGGGATATAGGGGAAGAGTGAGAGGCGGGGGGTAGCTAGAAGGACATTGTTAAGTGTGAGTGTGTGTTTTACCCATCCAGGCGGAAGTTATGTGCACAAAATAGGAGAACGATTCGATGTGGCATTAGGATTGAGGGTACTTAAACGTATGGAGACATAGAGACCTTGAACGTGCATGTGTGAGAGGTATACATGTATACGTGGGATGTGTGTGTGTGCGCGCTCGCATGATCGAGATAAAAGAAAGAAGACATAAGTCATAAGATCAACGACATGGGAGAGACGGATCGGTATGACAATATGCATGCATGTGAGAATGCAGGGAAGAAGGCCCGACAATTGAGCATGTGTTTTTGTCTTTAAGAGATAGTGCCGTGGGCTAGAGCATGCATCTATGGCGAGCAGAGGGAGTGAGGCGCAACGATTGTGCAAAAGAGACCAACCTATAAATGCATATGTATGGATAGACATATATAGTGTGGGTGATAGGAAGCAAGACTCCGTGCGAGAAAGAAATGTTGACGGAGAAACTACAGATAGATACAGAGATGGAGATGCTAGCTAGAGGGACATCCGCTAGTTTGGGTGTTGGAGATGACCGTCGGGTGGTTCAAAGGGTGAAGTTATATATGTGTGTGAGAGGGCACTTGACTGCATGTAGAGAGAAACATATGTAGTGTGCGTGATAGGAATCAAGAGTGAGGGCGAGAAAGAAGGTTTATGGAGAAACAAATAAATAGAAAGATAAAGATGCTAGCTAGTGTGCGTTAGAGATAGGAGTCGAGTGGATCAGAAGGCTGGGTTATGTGTGTGGGTGTCAGAGAGATAGAGAGAGGGTGCATGTGAGTCACATACAAACAGATATCAGAGAGATATGAGATCCAGAGAGACGGAGTTTTGTGTCTGCGAGAGAGAAAGATATTTCACAACGAGAGTGATAGCTAGAGAGACATACGAGGGAACGCAAGATATCTCTAGGGAGGGAGGGTGTGTGTGAGCGACATACAAGAGAACAATGGAGTAATATGAGACCCTGGGAGACAGAGTTTGTGTTTGTGTGTGAGAAAGAGATATTGAAGAGGAAGAGTCGTAGGTTCTCATATCTATGGAGCGAAAGACATATCTGTATGGGGGGGGTGCGAGTGGCACACATGGGAATAGTAGAGAGAAATGAGACCCGGGGAGACAAAGTTTTGTGTTTGTGTGAGAGAAAGAGATTCCACATGGAGAATCATAGTTAGAGACACATAGCAGGGAGCGAGATATACTTAGAGAGAGATAGAGTGATGAAGGTCGAGGGAGAGAGTACCGTCAGTGTGTTACGAAGATAAAAGATCATTGTCGACATACAGGTAGCACGAGAGATACCTGAGAGACGATGAACGCGTATAGGTCCAGAGAGATAGTCCTATATAAGCATGAGTGATAGCTATATGAGACGAATATCTGGATTAAAGGGGATTCAAATATTTAAACTGGAGATCACGACATCGATAATATCATAACGCAAATTGGTGTCTCAAACATGCATATTCATTTGATTTTGGGCACACGTGTAATGTTATATAGTTTATCAATATTGGTGATCCATAGATTCTTCAATTACAAACAATGCATGGTTTATATGCAATTAGTGTCTAAACGGGATTACACTATATGTTGCGTGTGTAAAACACATTATACATGTTTGAGAAGTAAAAAAAAGACCCGCATGAAACACACATTAATTGGAGACATTTAGTGTGGAATGCATACATTGGATTTCAACATAAAGTGGTTTCAAATATTTGAAAATCCAAATTGATGGATACAACCTTATGAATCTGAGATCATGCCATTTGTAAACCATATTTATGTATAAATGGTGTTGTGCTTTTGAAAGTATATATAAAAAATGATGTATATAGAATGTAATTCCAATTGAAAATGGATCCCGTCCGAAAAAATAGAATACAAACGGGATTCGAATTGAGTTGGCACGGTAAACGTGCACTCTGCAAAATTTGAACGAAGCGGGGAAAGTCGCAGTAACCGCCCGAAACCAAAATCTGCGAGATGGAAATCACTACTGCCTATCCCTGCCACGCAAAGCCTATCTGCTGGATTTCTATATGTTTCGATAGGGGTAGGTTTGTAATTTCACCCAAACGTGACGTAACCGCCTCTCACCCGGATTCATACACGGTGGGCGCCAAAACACAGTGTGTCCTCGGCCGAAATCGACTCCCTCCCCGATTCATATTCATCCACGGTGGGCGCCAAAAACAAACTCTCGTCGGCAAATATTTGGTGTATGCGAGATTACCGTCCTATCCCCAACCGACTAATGTTGATGTGATGTAGTAGAAATTTGAAACAGGGGCTAAGTTTGTAAATTTCCTCACATTTGAGACAAGCGCGCCCTGAATACATGGTTCCCCCTTCCTCTCTACCTTCCTTTTCCCCATTCGTACTCCGTGGGCGCCAAAACACCCTCTCCACCCCACCCTCCTCCGTCCGCCGCCGTCCGCCACCCCATCCACCGCCGTCCTCCTCTACCATGCCGGAGCTGATACCCCGACGCCGCCGTCCATTACAAGAGACCGACCTCTCTCATCCATGGCTTCGGACCGGGATCCTTGCATCCCGTCCTCTCGCTTCATCCCCGCCGTCTTCCACCTTGCCGGCGCCGCTCCTACGACCGCCTTGTCCACCGCGCCCCACCGCCACCGTCTACCCTCCTAGATCTGCTTCCACGCTACCGACAGCCATCGCTACCGCAGCACCGTCAAATTCTCAGCAGATGCGTACACGGTGCCGCACCAGAGGCGGTACTCTTTCGTATCTGCTCAACTTATTTATCGCAGCAAGAAAATAGATCACCTCTGCTTCACTCTGATTTCTTGTCTTGGTTGCGAAGTTGCCTTTGTCCGGTTTGCACCTTCAGATCCGCCATGGCACGCTCAACACTATACTTCCAATGCTTATGGTTTTCCCCTTTTATATTCCACACTAGTTAAATCACAGTAGATTAAATTTCAAAATTGGGTCAGTCGATTTTTCAAAGCTCGCCGGAGTTCGCCGGTGATAGAAGGGGCTCGGGTGGTTGTGGGGCCTTGCCGAACGAAGAAAACTCGACGCGGGTGGGGGTTGGGGCGGGGTTGGCAGAGGAACACAGGCGGTGGAGGCCGGTGGTCCGGCCGGCGGCCCGTGCGTTGTTCTGTATGGGAAGAATCAGAGACGAGGAAGAAGAAGGGTTAGGAGACGTAGGATCTACATCCAACCGCCTGAAATGGTCGAGAGACAGCTGGGAGTTGCATTCTTAATGCGCTCTGGTTCATCATGTGTGGGCACTGCGCAACCAACATTTTATTATCCAAAATCTGCTTGCTCTTCTTTACCATGTTCCTCTTCCATTCTTCTTTAATATGTACTCTCTCCGTTCCTAAATACAAGTCTTTGTATAGGTTACACCATGGACTACATATGAAGCAAAATGATTGAATCTACACTCTAAAATGTATCTGGATACATCTGTATGTGATCCATAGTGGAAATCTCTACCAAGACTTATATTTTGGAACGGAGGGAGTATGATAGTAGTACAGTATGTTCCTTGTACTGAAGATGAGCAGGGACATTTGCAGTGTAGAGGTCTATACGGTCGGTTGTGATGGACACTTTGAGCCTCTTTGATTCGTAGGATCTTGTAAACATAGGAATAGGATTTGTAGTGGCCTGCCCACTTGAATCCTATAAGAATAGCATGGAAATGCGGGGAGCTGTGTTGCCTTTGAGAGTTACACTGATATTAACAGTACCGCACCTTCACTTGAAGAGAGCTGGTATCCGAAGCCTTTCTAGCCGTACCGGCAATACTAGCACATATATTCCAGCAAGTTCCACTTTGCTGATTTTACTCTGATGCTTAAGGTTTTCCCGTTATATCTACACTATGATCTGTGTAGCTGCTTTGTGTCGCACTAGCAGCAGTCCACTCTTGAAGCTAAACACTACAATGACTTACAAAATTGGCACCAAGGCATTGAGTGCCATTCTGGATGCAATGAAACTCATACGCTCCCCACCTGTTGATTCTTGTTCAGAATATGATCCTAATGACTATTCTAACCTCGAGGAGTCAAAGGCAGATGGCCTGTCCTGTTCACCCATCAAGGTGCCTGTTCTAATTTGGCAATGTTTTATTGATTGCGGGTATCTTGCATATGTTGTCTTGCATTTCTTCTACTTTGTTGCACCGCCATCTGCTTAGTTTACTCATCATATATGTCGAGATGCCATGCCCATCCATTATCAATACATATTCCATCTGTCATCATACCATGTTTTTCCACTCAAATGTTGTTCTTGTGCATCAGACATCAAAAAGGAAGAGGGTGATTGCCGAACCTGAAGGAGCACCAGCAAAGTCCTTGAAAAACATGGTGGTGCCGGAGAAATCAGACATCATCCCACTTATATTGGCTGTACAACCAGTGACACAAAACGTAGGACCGACTCCAGCAGACTGTACCCATACTTCACTGGCCACACCACTAGCCCCACCATAGAGGACCTGCACTCCAGCAAAAGGTATACCGATTTCATTTGCCATAGCACCAGCTGTACCACAGAAAAGTCCCACTCCAGCAAAAAGTACAGCAAGTCCACCGGCCGAAGACCTATCCCAACTGCAGAGACGACCAATTCCTGCAGATTGGAACCCCATTCCATTTATTCCCAGTTTAAAAGACAATGCTTTCAATGTTGTTAGGGACTACGTGCATATATTCCCATCATGGGAAGATTATTGTGAAGACAAACACCATTTTCACATCTTCCTGTCCAACTTACGTGTAAGTGCTATTATTCATGGTTATTATTTTCTGTTTTCTGCGGATTGAACACATCAATGATTTACATCACATTGTTGTAACTAGGCGAGGGTCAATGTGGATAGTTATGACAAGCAAAGCTTGCTTGTGCTTTTAAAGGAAGCATTGCAGCAGTATCGGTGTTACCTGAGGAAATCACACTTGGATGGCAAGTCTATAAACGAATTTCAGGTGAAGTCTCATGTGCTAAATTTAGAAGATATTGAATGGAAAAACCTTGTTATGCACTGGTCTCGTTCCCAGGATGAGGTACTGTCTATGAAATCACATGACAATTTGAACTTCTATTTTTGTGCCTTACAGATCTTTTTTGCAGGAAATCTGCTTGAAGAAGAATTCTGGTTTGACAAGAACGACAGGATATCACAAATATGTTGCCCGCGGATTTGCTCTTGTTAGTACCTGTTATCCTGTATCACCATACTTGCATACATACCTGGTTCATTATGTGACAGCAGTATGCATGATAGCTTGCTTATCAATTGTTCGCTCCAAATTATCTGATCTGTATGAATGGTTACATTAGTGTAGAATATATCCAATGCCAATGTTTTTTTAGCTCTGCATTGTTCTTGTAAGTACATGCTGTCCTTTATCAGTGTACTTATAATGACAGGTAGTTGTTCATGTACCATCACTCTGCAGCTTATTTTCCTTTGCCCTCCATTTTCTACACATCAGATCTATATTTACTCTTACCATAAGGTTGGTACTGAAGAAGTTTAGCTGTGCATTGCTCTTGGCTGTACCTTTTGCCTGTATTGCTGCACTTACATTTATAGCTACTTGGTTATGTAGCATCACTCTTCATCTTATCTTAAATATTCTCCATTTTTCGTATATTATCACATCTATATTTACTCTTAACAAAATGTAGAATAAAGGCAATGCTTTTGAAGAAGATTATGTGGTAAACTTATTGAATGGCCCCCCCATCAGCATGGACAAGGCCTTTATAGAGCCTGTCTTCACCAATAATGTAAGTTTTTCCATCTCAAGCCTTCAAACTTTGTTGTATATATTTGGTCAGGCATGACTGCAACAGCTGTTTATTTTTGGTGTTTGCATCAAATTGCTTGTTTAAAGTTTATTATGTAGTTCATAAACAAAAGTTTGTCCTTTCTCAATTTAAGTTTCCAGTTGTACAACCAAGTTCCTTCTTCATACCATGTAAATTAAACTATACAGAGCAAGTGATCTTCTTTTGCACTGGATGTATGCTTCTGTTCTTCATCCGTAATCCAGTGGTGTGGTGAACCTACCCACTACAGCACAATGTCATATTCTGGAATGTCTTAACTATGAACAATGTCATATCATTCTACTATTACTTAAACCGTCTCTTTATTTGCCAATCTAAAATGTTATAAATTGACAGCACACTAACCATTGATACTTATGAGTTCTTGATCTATAATCCAGTGGTGTCGTGAAGCTGCCAACTCATTCACAATGTCATTTCCTACCATGTCTTGACCTGAACAATACCATATTCGTCAGTAAGAAATGTGATGAATTGTCAGCACTGATACTTTTATATGCAAAACCTGTCATCTGTCTGCTTGTTTATCTTTCAGAGTGAGGAAGATATAAGTGTTGAACAAGCGCAGTCTCATCATCTTGCTCAGCTGCTTGTGCTGCAGCTCCCCAGCAGGGCTAACCTTTCTTGAACTCTATTGAAGTGTTGTCGGTTTTGTATATTATTTTGTCGGTGTGTTTATTTGCACTGGTGGTGATCTTTGATGCCCAGTGTATGTAATCTGCTGTCTGCTTGTGCTTTATTATCATAGTGGCGAACTTTGATGCCCAGTGGATGTAATATGCCGTAATTTCTTTATTGTATAGTCTAGGTTTTTTCTTATTCACGATGCTGCAGTTATTTTACTGTATATATATATCCTGTCTTCGCAGTAAACCGGCCAAACCGTAAAATTACGGTACATAATCGGGCCGTCATGCAATCACGATGTAGGTTGGGCCTGAAACGTGCCGAACAGCTCACGGGCCGGCAGCAGCCCGAAATGAACCCCGGCCCATGATTGTGCGAATCAAATCACGGGCTTTTAACAGGCCAAAATTGTCTCGGTCCTTGTTTGGCCCAATCAGATATCGGCTGCGAGCAGGCCGGATGCAAACCGGGCCGTAGTTAGGCCCAACTATATGACGGGCTTTTAACAGGCCGAAATTAATATAGGGCCGAAATGTTAAACGGGCCTTTAACAGGCCAAAACTAATATCAGGCCGAATTACTAAGTGGGCCTTTAGCAAGTGGGCCCAAAAGCATAGTGTCCAGTTGACGGGCCGAATCTGATATGGGCCATAATTGAGCCCAAAGCCTCTTAAAGGGCCGGACCTGATCTGGGCCGTAATTTGGCCCAGAACGTGGTAGGCTTTTAACGGGCCGGATCTCATATGGGCCACTATTAGGCCCGGAGCGTGGCAGGCCATTAATGGACCGGATCAAATATGGGCCGGCATTTGGCCCAAAACATGGCAGCCAGTTAATGGGCCGGCCTACTAGGGTCCTCAAAATCTTGTGGGCCTACAGCTGGGCCGGCCCATTAATGTCGGCGAAATCTTGTGGGCCTTTAGCTGGGCCGGCCCATTATGATCCGCAAGAATCTTGTGGGCCTTTACCTGGGCCAGCCCATTATGGCACACAAAAATCTTGTGGGCCTTTACCTGGGCCGGCCCATTATGGCCCGCAAAATCTTGTGGGCCTTTAGCTGGGCAGCCCATTATGCACCGCAAAATCTCGTGGGCCTTTAGCTGGGCCGACCCATTATGGTCCGCAAAATCTTGTGGGCCTTCAGCTGGGCCGGCTCATTTAAACTTGATGGGCCGGTCCACGTGTCAACATATCATAGGCGCGTCTCGCCCATTGGATGAGTGACACCTGTGCCAACGCGGACCTGACACGTGTCTCCTCCAGCAAATGATGATTTTGCACGTGGAAAATCCCCATTGGTCGGGGCTGTTAACGGTTTATCGGATCCAAAACACGACCCGATAGCTTAACGACGTTCCGTTTTGGTGGATGCCATGTGTCGGTCACCCTTGACGAAAGCACTTCTGTGACGCGCGATTTATCGTCATGGAAGTGGACACTTCCGTGATGATAATTTTGGTAATGTCATGGAACACTTCTACGACAGCACAAGTATGACTATCTTGATTTTGTCATAAATTTGTCATGGATGTACATGCATGACAAAATACGCGACCTATTGTGATAAACACGTATCATCACGGAAGTGTATTTTTTTGTAGTGGAGGAGGCACTTCCGAACTACGCCCAGCCCGGACTAGGGGCTCAGAGTGGGGAATTTTACGTCCCACCCACCACCCACTTCATAGCCACTGTCGAAGATTTAACCGACATGCTGGACTACGCCTCCGAAGACATCGACGACATGGACGACAATGCCGGAGACGAACAAGGCCAAGACCCGCTGTTTACCGGACGTTGGACGGCCACCTCCACATATGACGTGTATATGGTGGACACACCCAAAGAGGGTGACGACGACAGCAGGAAGGATCCGGTTGAGGACAAGCTTGCTGACGCACCTCCAAAGCGTCGACGTCAGCGGCGCCGATCAAAATCGCGTCGTGGCAAAGACAGTAATACCGACACCGGACATGATAATACTCGAGATAACGCCGAAGACCCCGAAGCCCCCTTCGAACCCACATCCGAACCAGATGATGTGGAGGAGGGGCAAGTTAACCCTGATGATCCAGTCGGGAATGAGGACTCGGAGGATAGTAACTATCTACCAATCTCTGAGGATGATGTGAGCCTCGGTAACGAAGACTTCATCGTGCCAGAGGAACCCCTCAAGCAGGAGCGCTTTAAGCGCCAACTAATCGCCACGGCAAGAAGCCTAAAATAGCAGCAGCAACGGCTCCAAGCTGAACAAGATACGCTCAATGACAGATGGACTAAAGTCTTGGCAGCAGAGGAATACGGCCTCGAGCGCCCAGTCAAGAGGTACCCGAAGCGCAAGCTACTACCACAATTTGACGACGAGGCCCTTAAGCCAATACCGCCAAAGTACAAACCTACTGATGAACCTGACCAACCACCACGTGGACGGGACAGAGCGGCTACTTACACCGAACACCAGCCCGCACCATCCCGCCGTCGAGGCAAGGAGGTAGCGGCTCCAGGATACACCTACAACTTACACAAGGAGCCGGACAATAGAGCCGGTCAGACCAGATCAATTTACAGATCAAGGGGACGTGCTCAAACACGGGAGGATGGCCATCAGGCCCGACGCGGTGAGCATAACCTCACCTGGGCTAAAAACCGCATACGGACTTCATCTGAACTGCGTCGCGGCATCGCCCGATATAGAGGCGCCGCACAGCCCTTATGCTTCACCGATGAGGTAATGGATCACCAGTTCCCAAAAGGGTTTAAACCCATGAACATTGAATCATACTAAGGTACGACGGATCCCGCAGTATGGATCGAAGACTTTCTTCTCCATATCCACATGGCCCGCGGTGATGATCTCCATGGCATCAAGTACCTCCCGCTAAAATTAAAGGGACCAGCTCGGCACTGGTTAAACAGCCTCCTAGAAAACTCTATTGGTAGTTGGGATGATTTGGAAGATGCCTTTAGAGACAACTTCCAAGGTACCTATGTTCGGCCTCCACACGCCGATGACCTTAGTCACGTAGTCCAGCAACCCGGAGAATCATCCCAGAAGCTCTGGACCAGGTTCTTAATTAAAAAGAACCAAATTGTGGATTGTCCGGACACCGAAGCCCTCGCGGCCTTTGAACATAGCATCCGGGATGAGTGGCTCACCCGACACCTCGGCCAAGAAAACCCGAAGTCCATGGCAGCCCTTACCGCAATTATGACCCGCTTTTGCGCGATAGAAGACAGCTGGCTAGCTCGTAGAAGCAATAGCACCAGTGACCCTGGCACCTCCGTGGCCAGGGATGGTAATGGTAAGCCATGATGCAACAAACATAAGCTAGAAACAACAACAAAGATACCGAAGATAGGGCCGGCGGTCAACGTCGGATTCAGTGGCTCTAAATCCGGTCAGCAGAAGAAGCCATTCAAAGGAAACAAAGATGGTCCATCCATTCTAGACAGAATACTTGATCGACCTTGCCAGATTCATGGCACCCCTGATAAGCCTGCCAATCACTCCAACAGAAATTGTTGTGTCTTTAAACAGGCCGGTAAGTTAAACACCGAACACAAGGGGAAAGGGCCACCCAGCAAGGACGACGATGAAGAGCCTCGCCCACCGAACACAAGGGGCAAAATCCCCCCCCCCCCCGAGGTAGAAAAAGGTGAATATGATCGATGTTACCCATATCCCCAAGCGGGAGCGCAAGCGCGCATTAAGGGACGTCTATGCCATAGAGCCAGTCGCCCCAAAATTTAACCCATGGTCAGCATGTCAGATCACTTTTGCTCGCAGGGACCATCCAACCAGTATTCATCATGGAGGTTCGGCCGCATTGGTCCTCGATCCAATCATCGACATATTCCATCTCACGAGAGTCCTCATAGATGGCGGCAGGAGCCTTAACCTACTTTATCAGGACACTGTCCGAAAAATGGGTATTGATCCGTCAAGAATCAATCGCACTAAAACCACCTCTAAAGGAGTAATACCCGGCGTAGAGGCCTGCTGTACAGGGTCCATCACGCTGGAAGTGGTCTTCGGCTCACCGGATAATTTCCGGAGCAAACACCTACTCTTCGACATCGTCCCTTCCGAAGTGGCTATCACGCACTGCTTGGACGAACCGCGTTCGCCCGCTTCAATGCGGTCCCGCACTATGCTTATCTAAATCTCAAGATGCCTGGACCACGCGGCGTCATAACAGTCAAAGGAAACATGGAGCGCTCCCTCCGTACTGAGGAGCATACCGCGGCCCTCGCAGCTGAAGTACATGGTGGCCTCATTAAGCCGAATACTACATCGGCATTCAATGCCCCGGACACTGTCAAACAAGTCCGGTCTACCCTGCAGAATGATAGTCCGGCTCGTCCAGAGCTAGATTAGCAATCCAACCTCTGTCATAACGCAAACTTTCTAGCGACATACGTACCGCGCGTACATAACTACGCCCTAAAAATACCATGGGCAAGGACGGAGGCACACCAAAAGCAAGGTCCACAATACGGCTCGACCCTATGCGGACCCTCATACCCTTTTATTTTTCTTATTATTTTTTATTTTCAGGTTCTTTACGACCCACATCACTTTTCGATGATACCAAGGGCCCCTTTTCCAGGCTCCCTATGAATCCCCGATCATGGATCCTCTCAAAGGATCGTACACCAAGGCGAAAAGCAGCGCAGACCTGCGGCAGAGTGTCCAAAGGATCTTCAAGATCATCTTTTTCTTTTTAGGAATTGTATGCAGCTTTCCCTTGTGCCCGACATGTAAAATAGCCTAGATGCTCATCGCATCCTCTGTAAAAATACGTTTTGACGTATCAATCAAACTATTGTGGAAGCAGTTTCACCCAACCCTGTTTGGTATGGGCTTATTTCATACTTTGTATCCCCTCTCCATGTCTGATTGTTGTATACACCTCGGCATTATTCAAATCGCCAGGGGCTCTATCCGGCCACGTATATTTTTCAAACAAAAAAGTCCGAACACTTTTATAGTATGCTTCGGTGTCCCGAATATGGCACTATATGCATCGGCTCCGAATCATGTCTTTGGTCAAAAGTTGGGTTGCCCGGCTCCTGTGATTAGCACCTTACGTTCCGCCTGTTCGGCTAAGGTAGTAAAGGGAGAACTACTATGATTGTGTTTCTGGCCCGTCTGGTCAAAGACCACAGTAGAGAAAGCCGAAAACTGACTGTCATGATGCGGCGAGAGCTGGTCAGCAATTAGGCGACCTACTAAAATCTCTAGTGATTTCTCCCGTATTACACAAAGGGCAGGCTCTTTCCAGTCACGTGCGTAAGGCATCCAAGTTCAGATAGCCGCACGCGCACCAGGGTCTATCTCAAAGACCCACTGTCAAACTCCTATGTCTAAGTGAGAGTAATAAAGCCGCATAGTCTGATTGCCTGGTTCGCCGCACTAACACCTCCTTCACGGACCAAGATGTTGGGTCAACTGTGGTTATGTGCTACCCCGAACACCCCCGTAGTATCTATGCGGGGGCTGAAGCCGACGACTGGCAAACTCTCCGGGATAAAAACGACTACACAGGAGGAACAACATTTTAAGATAAACAGAATAAATATATTACACAGCCTTGGTTTATAATACACTGTCTGGGTAGCCCGGATACATTTACTCGAACATAATATCCTTTGAGCATTGACCCTCTATCAAACAGGCACCCTCGAGGACATCTTCAAAATAGCGCTCTGGCTTGCGGTGGTCCTTGCCTCCAGAAGGACCCTCAACCGCCACGACGGCGGCCTTCATCTTCGCCCAGTGCATCTTGACATGAGCAAAGGCCATCCGCGCACCCTCTATGCACGCCGAGCGCTTCACTGCCTCTAATCGGGGCAAGGCATCTCCAAGCCGCTTGACCAGGCCAAAGTAGCTGCTCAGAATGGGTCCGGACGGCCATAGCCAGACTATGATGTCCTTCATGGCCAAACCGGACA
The DNA here is from genome assembly GCF_018294505.1 of Triticum aestivum. Lineage (NCBI taxonomy): Eukaryota > Viridiplantae > Streptophyta > Magnoliopsida > Poales > Poaceae > Triticum > Triticum aestivum. The sequence goes on along the minus strand of NC_057808.1, from coordinate 519,515,609 downwards.
TCCTATGCAGTTCCGCCAGCTGCATCATCTAGTTGTTTAGTCGCGCTGTCCACTCCGGCTCCATGTACTGCGACCCGAAGAGCTTCTCCGTCACGTTCCCTTCTTGGGCCCAAAAATATTGGGCGGCATCGGCAGCACTCCTCGGTAGATCCACAAAAGCGTCTGGAGCACTCCATAGCCGATTTAGCAAAGCGTATCTTCGACTGCCGAATATATTCTGTAAAAGAAAAGGCTTACCCGCCGCTATCTATCCGGCTTGCTTGATCTCCTCGCGAGCCGCCCGGGGCTCGGACCGCGCCTCCTTCGCCTCTTGAAGAGCCTTGGTGAGTTCGGCCGCTTGGGCCTTGTTCCTCTCCTCCAAGGACTCACACTTATTGGCGGCCTCCTGGAGCGCTCCACTTTAATCACCCTCGCCTCATACTGGCGGCGGGCGACCTTTTCGGCCTCTACATCCACAGCCGCTTTGTCTGTGGCCGCTTTGCTTGCCTTCACCTCCTCCTTGGCTTCGGCAAGGGCACTCTTGAGGGCCTCGACCTTGGTTGCGTTGCCTACAATCATATACTTAGCAGCACATGAGCGTAAACTCTGAGTTTGCATTATAATTTATGCTTGTAAGGGGTCTTTTAAAACCATACCTTGGGTCTCATCGAACTGCTTGTTAATGCGGTCGATCTCATCGTCAGCCAACTTCAGTTTCCACCGGAGTTCGGAAACTTCAGCGTCCTTGGTTGAAGCTGCCAACAGTGAAGCATGTTTGTCAAAATAGTTAAACGCGTTATCTCCTGCGAATTTTGATCCTCTATCCGGCTCCTTTTTCCAAAGAATCGAACAGAGTCTCAGGGGCTACTATCTATATACATGCATATTCTTCCAATGCGAAAAAACGGCTAAGCATATTGTATCACATATCTCAAAGCTAGTTAACAGGCTAGTGAAAGCTTCATTCAGCCCGCTTTTGGCGGACTGAACCTTCTCAACTACCTCTCCCATCAAGGTACGCTGCTCTTCCATGACGGAAGCACGTTGAAGTGCTTCCCTCAACATATCCGGCGCCTCTGGATTGATAGAGGTCGTCGGTGGAGTCGGAACTCCCCCCTCCTTTAAAGGGGGCTGCTCGCTCGACTCCAGAGCCATGTGGGTCTCTGGAGTTGTATTCGGCTGGGGGCAGGATTGATCCGGGCCCCCGTCGTCAGTCTCCATGGGGGTTGTGCCCCCATGTTTTCGGCAGCCAAGGCATTACCCTCTGGCGCCGTTTCAGCGGCCTTCCGCACCTCTCCCTGGCCTGGTGAGGTCGTTCGGGACAACACCTCGGTGTCACCCGTGGCATGCGGCGGAGAGGCCCGCGGAGGGGTTTCGCTCTCCATCATCTCCGACACCAACAATTTCCCCGAAGATGACTATTGTTGGGGGAGGTCATGGGTCGGACTGAAATATGTAGATATGTTATCCTACAATTTGTAAGCGGCCAAATATATATAATATCTTTAAATACTGACGATTCGGCCGGGGGCTTCGGTCTGAGGCGCCGCTCGGGGATGACTTCGGTGTCCAAATCCGAATCGTCCAAAAGGGAGATCTTCCCCTTCTTGGACGCCTCCGCCTGTAGGTCCACGGATGCCTCCCTTTTCTTCTCCCCCTTAAGGGGAGAATGGCTCTCCTCCTCTTCCTCTTCATCTTCATCTCCCTGATGGGAGGAGAGAGCTTCGGTATCTTAGGACGCAATGTCCGAAGTACCTTTACGGCGAAGGCCACTTTTGGCCTACTTGCCATTCTTGTTGGCCTTCTTCTCCAGCGCCTGGTACGGCGCCGGAACCAGTATCTTCGTTAGTAGAGGAATAGCTGGGTCTTCGGGCAGCGGAGCCGGACATTGGATCCGCTCCGCCTTCTTCGTCCGACCCTGAAGGATGAGGGGAGGGCTTAGCATACTCCTTGCATCTACAAGTGGAGGTTATATTTGGAAGTCTGAAAACTTACTGGAGTCGCCGGATGAGCGGAGTCGAGGCTGAGGTCTTCGGTCATTCCCGGCCACGACTTCTGGGCCTTGAAAAGCAGCTTCCAGATCTCTTCGTGCGTTGTGCCGAAGAATCGCTGCAGGGTCCGAGGGCCGGCCGGATTGAACTCCCACATATGGAGAGTCCGGTGCTGGCAAGTGATATTTATTGATACATCCATTTTGCATCATGCTTTTATATCGATATTTATTGCATTATGGGCTGTTATTACACATTATGTCACAATACTTATGCCTATTCTCTCTTATTTTACAAGGTTTACATAAGGAGGGAGAATGCCGGCAGCTGGAATTCTGGGCTGGAAAAGGAGCAAATATTAGAGACCTATTCTGCACAACTCCAAATACTAGCTTGACGATAATTCCCATGTGTCCTCGGGAGCGCTTTTCTTTATATAAGAGTTTGTCCAGGCTTGTCCTTTGCTACAAAAAGGATTGGGCCACCTTGCTGCACTTTATTTACTTTTGTTACTTGTTGCTCGTTACCAATTATCTTATCACAAAACTATCTGTTACCTATAATTTCAGTGCTTGCAGAGAATACCTTGCTGAAAACCGCTTATCATTTCCTTCTACTCCTCGTTGGGTTCGACACTCTTACTTATCGAAAGGACAAGGATAGATCCCCTATTTGTGGGTCATCAAGACTCTTTTCAGGCACCGGCGCCAGGGAGTGAAGCGCCTTTGGTAGGTGGAATTTGGTAAGGAAAAATTTATATAGTGTGCTGAAATTTACTGTCACTTGTTACTATGGAAAGTAATCATCTGATGGGCTTGTTCGGTGTATCTTCACCCCGACCAGTAGAGAAAATAGTTTCTCCTCAACCTACTGAACCTACTGAAATGAAAATGTCCACTTTGAAATTCCTTCGGGTATGTTAGAAAAACTGCTAGCTAATCCTTTTGCAGGAGATGGAACAAAGGATCCTGATGAGCACCTAATCTATGTGAATGAAGTTTGTGGATTATTTAAGCTTGCAGGTATACCCGGTGATTTTATTAAGAAGAAGGTCATCCCTTTATCTTTGAAGGGAGATGCATTGACATGGTATAGGCTATGTGATGATACGGGATCATGGAACTACAAACGATTGAAAATTTCATCATAAGTTTTATCCTATGCATCTTGTTCACCATGATCGCAATTATATATATAATTTTTGGCCTCGCGAAGGAGAAAGCATCGCTAAGGCTTGGGCGAGGCTTAAATCAATGTTATATTCATGCCCCAATCATGAGCTTCCAAGAGAAATAATTATTCAAAGTTTTTATGCTCGGCTTTCTGATAATAATCGCACCATGCTCGATACTTCTTGTGCTGGCTCTTTTATGATGAAGACTATTGAATTCAAATGGGATTTATTGGATAGAATTAAACGCAACTCTAAAGATTATGATCTCGATGAAGGTAAGGAGTCAGGTATGACACCTAAGTTTGATTGTGTTAAATCTTTTATGGATACCGATGTTTTCCGTAAGTTTAGCACTAAATATGGACTTGACTCTGAGATAGTAGCTTCTTTCTGTGAATCTTTTGCTGCTTATGTTGATCTCCCTAAGGAGAAGTGGTTTAAATATCATTCTCCCATAGAAGTAAAAGTAGCTGCACCTATTAAAGTTGAAGAAAAGACTATCACTTATAATGATCCTATTGTTCCTACTTCTTATGTTGAGAAACCACCTTTCCCTGTTAGGATAAAGGATCATGCTAAAGCTTCAACTGTGGTCCGTAAAAGCAATATTACAACTTATACACCTCCTGAGCAAATTAAAGTTGAACCTAATATTGCTATTGTTAAAGATCTCTTGTCTGATAATATTGATGGGCATGTTATTCATTTCCGTGATGAAACTGCTAGAATTGCCAAACCTTGTGCTAAAGATAAACATAGACCTGTGGTAGGCATGCCTGTTATTTTTGTTAAAATAGGAGATCATTGTTATCATGGCTTATGTGACATGGGTGCTAGTGCTAGTGCAATACGTTTTGACTTATACAAAGAAATTATGCATGATATTGCCCCTGCTGAGATAGAAGATATTGATGTCACAATTAAACTTGCCAATAGAGATACTATTTCACCAATGGGAATTGTTAGAGATGTTGAAGTCTTGTGTGGGAAAACTAAATATCCTGCTGATTTTCTTGTTCTTGGTTCCCCACAAGATAGCTTTTGTCCCATTATTTTTGGTAGACCCTTCTTGAACACAGCTAATGCTAGGATAGACTGCGAAAAGGATGTCGTTACTATTGGCTTGGGTGATATGTCTCATGAGTTTAATTTCTCTAAATTTAGTAGACAACACCGTGAAGAGGAATTGCCTAGTAAGGATGAAATTATTGGTCTTGCTTCAATTGCCGTACCTCGTAGTGATCCTTTAGAACAATATTTGCTAGACCATGAAAATGATATGTTTATGAATGAAAGAAGGGAAATAGATGAAGTATTCTTTAAACAGGAACCTATCCTGAAACACAATTTGCCTGTTCAAATCCTAGGGGATCCTCCTCCACCCAAGGGTGATCCCGTGTTTGAGCTTAAACCGTTACCTGGTACTCTTAAATATGCTTATCTTGATGAAAAGAAGATATATCCTGTTATTATTAGTGCTAACCTTTCAGAGCATGAAGAAGAGAGATTATTGAAAACTCTGAAGAAGCACCGGGCTGCTATTGGATATACTCTTGATGATCTTAAGGGCATTAGTCCCACTCTATGTCAACACAAAATAAATTTGGAGAAAGATGCCAAACCAGTTCGTGATCATCAACGACGGCTGAATCCTAAGATGAAAAAAGTGGTAAGAAAGGAAATACTAAAGCTCCTTGAGGCAGGTATAATTTATCCCATTGCTGATAGTCAGTGGGTAAGTCCTGTCCATTGTGTCCCTAAGATGGGAGGTATTACTTTCGTTCCTAATGATAAAGATGAGTTGATTCCGCAAAGAATTATTACAGGTTATAGGATGGTAATTGATTTCCGAAAATTAAATAAGGCTACTAAAAAAGATCATTACCCCTTGCCTTTTATCGATCAAATGCTAGAAAGATTATCCAAACATACACATTTTTGCTTTCTAGATGGTTATTCTGGTTTCTCTCAAATACCTGTGTCAGCCGATGATCAATCAAAGACCACTTTTACTTGCCCTTTTGGTACTTTTGCTTATAGACGTATGCCTTTTGGTTTATGTAATGCACCTGCCTTCCAAAGATGCATGATGGCTATATTCTATGACTTGTGTGAAAAGATTTGTGAGGTTTTCATGGACGATTTTTCCGTGTATGGATCCTCTTTTGATGATTGCTTGAGCAATCTTGATCGAGTTTTGCAGAGATGTGAAGAAACTAATCTTGTCTTGAATTGGGAAAAGTGCCACTTTATGGTTAATGAAGGTATTGTCTTGGGGCATAAAGTTTCTAAAAGAGGTATTGAGGTTGATAAAGCCAAGGTTGATGCCATTGAAAAGATGCCATGTCCCAAGGACATCAAAGGTATAAGAAGTTTCCTTGGTCACGCCGGATTTTATAGGAGGTTCATTAAGGACTTCTCAAAAATTTCTCGACCTCTATCTAATTTAGTACAAAAAGATATACCATTTGTCTTTGATGATGATTGTGTAGAAGCATTTGAAATACTTAATAAAGCATTGATCTCTGCACCTATTGTTCAGCCACCTGATTGGAATCTACCCTTTGAAATTATTAGTGATGCTAGTGATTATGCTGTAGGTGCTGTTCTAGGGCAAAGAGTTGATAAGAAATTAAATGCTAGTAAAACTCTAGACAATGCTCAAAGAAATTATGCTACTACTGGAAAGGAATTCTTAGTAGTTGTATTTGCTTGTGATAAGTTCAGGCCTCATATTGTTGATTCTAAAGTAACTATTCACATGGATCATGCTGCTATTAAATATCTTATGGAAAAGAACGATGCTAAACCTAGACTTATTAGATGGGTTCTCTTGCTACAAGAATTTGATTTGCATATTGTTGATAGAAAGGGAGCTGAGAACCCCGTTGCAGACAACTTGTCTAGGTTAGAAAATGTTCTTGATGACCCAATACATATTGATGATAGCTTTCCTGATGAGCAATTAAATGTCATAAATGCTTCTCGTACTGCTCCATGGTATGCTGATTATGCTAATTACATCGTTGCTAAATTCATACCACCTAGTTTCACATACCAGCAAAAGAAAAAGTTTTTCTATGACTTGAGACATTACTTTTGGGATGACCCATATCTTTATAAAGAAGGAGTAGATGGTGTTATTAGACGTTGTGTACCGGAGCATGAACAGGAACAGATCCTACGCAAGTGTCACTCCGAAGCTTATGGAGGACACCACGCTGGAGATAGAACTGCACATAAGGTATTGCAATTCGGTTTTTATTGGCCTACTCTCTTCAAGGATGCCCGTAAGTTTGTCCTGTCTTGTGATGAATGTCAAAGAATTGGTAATATCAGTAGACGTCAAGAAATGCCTATGAATTATTCACTTGTTATTGAACCATTTGATGTTTGGGGCTTTGATTATATGGGACCTTTTCCTGCCTCTAATGGTTACACACATATTTTAGTTGCTGTTGATTACGTTACTAAGTGGGTAGAAGCTATCCCAACTAGTAGTGCCGATCATAACACTTCTATTAAAATGCTTAAAGAAGTTATTTTCCCGAGGTTTGGAGTCCCTAGATATTTAATGACTGACGGTGTTTCACATTTTATTCATGGTGCTTTCCGAAAAATGCTTGCTAAGTAGGATGTTAATCATAGAATTGCATCTCCTTATCACCCTCAGTCTAGTGGTCAAGTAGAATTGAGAAATAGAGAGCTCAAGTTAATTTTGCAAAAGACTGTCAATTGATCTAGAAAGAATTGGTCCAAGAAACTTGATGATGCATTATGGGCCTATAGAACTGTGTAAGTGCATCAATTGCCCCTTAGTGATTTTGGTGTATTGAAGACTTATAGGTTAATATACTAATGCGTTTGTGAGTGTACACAGATCTATAAGTCTATGAAGAGTTTGATATTTATAGAGAAAGTCGACCCCAAAAAATGAAGTTCTTCGACTAAAGACTTTGGATTTCTGAAGACTTTGAAAGTGAAGAAATTGGTGTGACCTTGAAGACATGGTATTCATTTGAGGAATATGAAGCGTGAAGACTTTTGTTTTCGTAGTTTCATTTTCTCTTTCTTGAGTCATAGGAAACACCGTACTGTTAAAGGGGGTCGAGGAAATACTAAGGAAAAATTTCCATGTGATGATCAACTCAAAATCCTACACCTACCAATCCCTTCGAGTGAAGCCAGAGGAAATCTCATATAGTTCAGTCATATTCTTCAGTGACAGAGACGAAGTTCTTCTGGTCTCTGAGGAATTTGTTTTGACTGAGGAGTTAGGAATTCGCCAGTGTGGATTGCCTACACAGTGAGGAACATGATAGCCCTGAGGAATTTGAACCTCAAATTCCCGACCGTTGCTGTGCTATGCGCCAGCTGTCCCAAAATATCTACCCACCTAACGGTCATATCATTGAAGGGCATTTATGTCTTATCATGCGGGCTGCTCCCTAGGCTATAAATAGCCGCCCCCTACAACCACTAGCTGGTTGGCTGCTCCGAGAGAAACTGACACTTGTCATTTGAGAGCGTCCCATCCTCCAAGGACTTTGAGCGAAAATCATCAAGTGAGCAAAAACCCAAAACCAAACACCTACAACCCAAAGTGATTGAGCATCACTGAAGAGATTGATCCTGCGTGGATCTGATGCTTGTTACCTTTGAAGACTGTGCTTCTTCCACACAGTTAGGCGTCATGGTCTAGAGCATCCAAGAGGAAATTGTGGATCACCGAGTGACCGGGTTTGTGAAGGTTCGGAAGTCACCTGAAGACTTACCACGAGTCATTGGACGAGGTCTGTCTGACCTTAGTTCAAGGAGAATACGGTGAGGACTGTGTGTCCTCAGGTTTAAATACCTAGCCGCTCCAACCAGACGTACAACTGAGACAGCAGTTGGAACTGGTCTACCAAATCATTGTCTTCACCAAGCTTACTGGTTCTATTTCCTCAACTCTTTCATTTCCTCATTCCTGTGTTGTGCAATTGTTCATATCTGTGTTTGAACACTTTGACTGAAGACTTTCTCAATTTCCTCAGTTCAATTTCCTCAGTCTGTTTGTCTTCATCCCGTGTTATCCTGTGTTTACGATTTCTGTACTCTATGCTTGTTTTCATTTCATAATGATGACTATGCTTGTGCTCTGCTATGCATACTTGTGAGTACTTATTCCGCTGCAAGTAGTTCTTCGCTAAGGAATTTCCTCACCCACAAATTCCTCAGTGAAGAATTTATAAAAATCGCCTATTCACCCCCCCTCTAGTCGATATAACGCACTTTCAAACTGCATATAAAAATCCTATGGGTATGTCTCCGTATAAAATGGTTTATGGAAAAACATGTCACTTACCTCTCGAACTAGAACATAAGGCTTATTGAGCTATTAAAGAGCTCAATTATGATTTCAGACTTGCCGGTGAGAAGAGGTTATTTGACATTAGCTCACTTGATGAATGGAGAACCCAAGCCAATGAAAATGCCAAGTTGTTCAAAAAAAAGTTAAAAGATGGCATGACAAAAGAATACAAAAGCGTGAGTTTAATGTTGGTGATTATGTATTGTTATACAACTCTCGTTTAAGATTTTTTGCAGGAAAACTTCTCTCTAAATGGGAAGGCCCTTACGTTATCGAGGAGGTCTATCGTTCCGGTGCCATAAAAATCAACAACTTCGAAGGCACAAATCCGAAGGTGGTGAACGGTCAAAGAATTAAACATTATATCTCAGGTAATCCCATAAATGTTGAAACCAATGTTATTGAAATCGTAACCCCGGAGGAATACATAAGGGATGCTTTCCGGAACTTTTCAGACTCCGAAACGGAATAGGTATGTGGTACAGTAAGTAAACCGACTCCAAAACAGTTCTAATGGCAATTTTTCTCTGTTTTGGAATATTTAGAAAAATAGAAAAATAAGAAGCAGTACGGGAAGGACACGAGGTCTCCACGAGGGTGGAGGGCGCGCCCTACCCCCTAGGCGCGCCCCCTGCCTCGTGGGCACCTCGCGTGCTCTCCGGACTCTGATTTCTTGCACAATACGTATTTTGGTCAGTAAAAATTCATTATATAATATCCCAAAGGTTTTGACTCCCGTATCACGCAATTGTCTTATCTTCTTGTTTCGAGTTGTTGCTGCTGCAGATTAGAGCAAGATGTCTTCTCAAGAGTCAGTCGGGGAGAATCGGGTGTCTCATCCGGCATCGAGACCAAGGACAAACAGCGATGCTGACCACTTTGGGCCAGCAACAGAGGAAGAGATGGAGGCTGATTTGATGAGGATAGATGCCATGGAGGAGGATCAAGAAGTCACTTCTCGCTTCCGGGCTGGATTTATGATGGGGGAACTACAGAGCTCACCTATTCCAAACTCGGTTATCCCATCCAATGTTAGATTTCTTTCTTATGAAAATATGAAGAAGAGTGTCACTTGTTCTCCCGCAGCTATGCAACACTCTTGGGTGCAAGGAGCTTTAGCCGTTATAGGAAAGCTTCGTACGGAGATAATGGATCTCAAGCGGCAACTCAATAAGCTCGAGGAAGAGAATCATATCCTGAGGGGCATTATCGCCAAGAATATCACATCACCATCCCCGAAGAAGGAGACATAATCACATGGGTATCGGCATTCCCCTTGGCAACTGCCAAGCTTGGGGGAGATGCCCCGGTATCGTATCACGTTCACACACCTTTCTTTACCGTTTTTCTTAGTTCGATCCTATTTAGTAGTATCTTGATCTAGTAGAATAAAAGTTTTGGTATGATCTAGTTTTGAGTTTTGCTTTATGATCCCTCTATTTAATCGAGTCCGTGAGCAATATAATAAAGATTAGTGTTGAGTCAAGGGCTTGATTATTTTGCCATGATCTTGAGTGAATAAAAGAAAGAGAAAAGAATAAAAAGAAATAAAGAGATCATATTGATCTTATGGAGAGTAATGACTTCACATAGAAAGAGTATGATGATTAAAAGTTGTTGAGAGTTGACAAACATAGTTTTGGTCATCGTTGCAATTAATAGGAAGTAATAAAGAAAGAGAGGTTTCACATATAAATATACTATCTTGGACATCTTTTATGATTGTGAGCACTCATTAAAATATGACATTCTAAAGAGTTGATGTTGGACAAGGAAGACAACGTAATGGGTTATGTTTTCTTATATCTGAGATAAAGTATATTGTCATGGATCATCCAACATGTTCAGTTTGCCTTTCCCCCTCATGCTAGCCAAATTCTTTGCACCAACTAGAGGTACTACTTGTGCTTCCAAAAACTCTTAAACCAGTTTTGCCATGAGAGTCCACCATATCTACCTATGGATTGAGTAAGATCCTTCAAGTAAGTTGTCATCGGTGCAAGCAATAAAAATTGCTCTCTAAATATGTATGATTGATTGGTGTGGAGGAAATAAGCTTTATACGATCTTGTGATGTGGAAGAAATAAAAGTGACAGACTGCATAATAAAGGTTCATATCACAAGTGGCAATATAAAGTGACGTTCTTTCACATTATGATTTTGTGCATCCAACCCTGAAAGCGCATGGGAACCTCTGCTTCCCTCTGCGAAGGGCCTATCTTTTATTATTATCTTCTACCTTATGCAAGAGTCATGGTGATCTTCACCTTTCCTTTTTACATTTTATCCTTTGGCAAGCACAGGATGTTGGAAAGATTATGATATATATATATATATATATATATATATATATATGGATGTGGGTTAGCATGAATTATTATTGTTGACATTACCCTTGAGGTAAAAGGTTGGGAGGTGAAACTATAAGCCCCCATCTTTCTCTGTGTCCGATTAAAACTCCGTAACCACAAGTATTGCGTGAGTGTTAGCAATTATGAAAGACTAAATGATAGTTGATTATGTGGACTTGCTAGAAAGCTCTGACATAGACTCTTTCTGATGTTATAATAAATTGCAATTGCTTCAGTGACTGAGATTACAGTTTGTTAGTTCTCAATAAAGTTTTTGATTCATACTTTGCATTGTGAATGGATTATTACTTGAGAATAATAGATGATATGACAATATCCATATATGTTGCTGTTATGAGAATAATCATGATGCCCTCATGTCCGTATTTTATTTTATCGACACCTCTACCTCTAAACATGTGGACATATTTATCGTTATCGGCTTCCGCTTGAGGACAAGCGAGGTCTAAGCTTGGGGGAGTTCATACATCCATTTTGCATCATGCTTTTATATCAATATTTATTGCATTATGGGCTGTTATTACATATTATGTCACAATACTTATGCCTATTCTTTCTTATTTTACAAGGTTTACATAAGGAGGGAGAATGCCGGCAGCTGGAATTCTGGGCTGGAAAAGGAGCAAATATTAGAGACCTATTCTGCACAACTCCAAAAGTCCGGAAACTCCACGAAACTTATTTTTGGAAATAATAAAAAATACTGGAAGAAGAATCTACGTCAGGGGGGCCTCCACCTGTCCACGAGGGTGGGGGCGCGCCTTACCCCCTGGGCGCGCCCCCTTCCTCGTGGGCCCCCTATTGGCCCTCCGGTGCCTATCTTCTGGTATATGAAGTCTTTCGTTCGAAGAAAAATCATAAGGAAGCTTTCGGGACGAGACTCCACCGCCACGAGGCGGAACCTTGGCGGAACCATTCTAGGGCTCCGGTAGAGCTGTTCTGCCGGGGACACTTCCCTCCGGGAGGGGGAAATCATTGCCATCATCATCACCAATGCTCCTCTCATCGGGAGAGGGCAATATCCATCAACATCTTCACCAGCACCATCTCCTCTCAAACCCTATTTCATCTCTTGTATCCAATTCTTGTCTCTAAGTCCGGGATTGGTACCTGTAGGTTGCTAGTAGTGTTGATTACTCCTTGTAGTTGATGCTAGTTGGTTTATTTGGTGGAAGATCATATGTTCAGATCCTTTATGCATATTAATATCCCTCTGATTATGAACATGAATATGCTTTGTGAGTAGTTACGTTTGTTCCTGAGGACATGGGAGAAGTCTCGCTATTAGTAGTCATGTGAATTTGGTACTCATTCGATATTTTGATGATATGTATGTTGTCTATCCTCTAGTGGTGTTATGTGAACGTCGACCACATGACACTTCACCATTATTTGGGCCTAGAGGAAGGCATTGGGAAGTAATAAGTAGATGATGGGTTGCTAGAGTGACAGAAGCTTAAACCCTAGTTTATGCGTTGCTTCGTAAGGGGCTGATTTGGATCCATATGTTTCATGCTATAGTTAGGTTTACCTTAATACTTTTGTTGTAGTTGCGGATGCTTGCAATAGAGGTTAATCATAAGTGGGATGCTTGTTCAAGTAAGGACAGTACCCAAGCACCGGTCCACCCACATATCAAATTATCAAAGTACCGAACACGAATCATATGAACGTGATGAAAACTAGCTTGACGATAATTCCCATGTGTCCTCGGGAGCGCTTTTCTTTATATAAGAGTTTGTCCAGGCTTGTCCTTTCCTACAAAAAGGATTAGGCCACCTTGCTGCACTTTATTTACTTTTGTTACTTGTTGCTCGTTACCAATTATCTTATCACAAACTATCTGTTACCTATAATTTCAGTGCTTGCAGAGAATACCTTGCTGAAAACTGCTTATCATTTCCTTCTGCTCCTCGTTGGGTTCGACACTCTTACTTATCGAATGGACTATGATAGATCCCCTATAGTTGTGGGTCATCAGCAAGGGAGATTCCGGTGAAAACGCATCACCTAGATCACGTCGGCAAGACTGGTATTCTTCTCTATCATACTCTTGACCCGCTTCTGCAGCGTCATCACTTCGTCGGACGCCGCCCAGTCCAGGCCCTTTTTGATCCATGATGTGAGCCGCATTGGAGCCTCGGATTTGAACTCAGGGGTGGCGGCCCATGTGGTGTCGCGAGGTTCCGTGATATAGAACCACTCCTGTTGCCATCCCTTCACGGTCTCCAGAAAGGCCCCCTTTGGCAAGGTGACGTTGGGGAGCTTGCTCACCATGGCGCCACCGCACTCCGCGTGTTGACCATCGACCACCTTCGGCATCACATTGAAGACCTTGAGCCATAGGTGATGTGGGGGGAATACGGAGGAACGCCTCACACACGAAGATGAACGGCGAAATGTGGAGGAAGGAATTTGGGGCTAGATCATGAAAATCTTGCCCATAATAGAACATGAGCCCGCGGACGGAAGTGTGGAGGGGAAACCCTAGCCCGCGAAGAAAGTGGGGGATGAACACTACACTCTCTTTAGGCTCCGGAGTGGGTATGATCTACTTTTTAGCAGGGAGTCGGTGGGTGATTTCGTCGGCCAAGTACCCCGCTTCCCGGAGTTCCTTGACATTCCCCTCCGTTACTGAGGAAGCCATCCACTTGCCCTGCGCGCCAGATCCAGACATGGCTGGAGTATTTGGCGGGGACGAAAAGGATTGAAACTTAAGCGCTAGAGCTCGAGGGCAGATGGGATGAGGAGGAAGAAGGCACGGGGTAAAAAGATGGGTCCTTATCCCCTTATAAAGGCAGTGAATATCAAGCGCCCCCCTGACAAGCCTTAAAACTCGCCTATTCCCGAGGGGTCGTGCGAACGGCACCGTTGGATTACCCAAACCCGTATTGATGGGAATCCCGCAATAAGGGACACGATCTCTGCCTCGACAAGACGTGTCAATGGAGGAAGCGCCTCGAAACGCGCAGCGGGAGGCCGCAAAACGGTTCAAAATAATGATAAGGCCAGAACATAACGTGTCATCGAAAAAGCTGTCAGTAGACATGACTGATTTTGCTTAAGTATTTCGCCCTTGTGGTTCCGGGTTGTAACTATTATATGGAGCCGGATATAGTTCTCTTGTTCAAGAGCTTTGAAGTATTCGGAGGAGGAACCCGCCTTGCAATGTCGAAGATAATCTGCGCGCCGGGCACATCGTCAATAAATCCTGGTTCAGGGGCTACCGAGGGAGTCCTGGATTAGGGGGTCCCCGTGCGTCCCGGCTATGTGACATGGGCCGGACTGATGGGTCGTGAAGATACAAGATAGAAGGCCTTCCCTCGTGTCCGGATGGGACTCTCCATTGCGTGGATGGCAAGCTTGGCATTCGGATATGAAGTTTCCTTTCTCTTTAAACCGACTTTGTACAACCCTAGGCCCCTCCGGTGTCTATGTAAACCGGAGGGTTTAGTCCGTAGAGGCAATCACAATCATACAGGCTAGACACCTAGGGTTTAGCCATTACAATCTCGCGGTAGATCAACTCTTGTAACCCCTATACTTACCAAAGTCAATCAAGCAGGAAGTAGGGTATTACCTCCAATAAGAAGGCCCGAACCTGGGTAAACATTGTGTCCCCTATCTCCTGTTACCTTCGATCCTCAGATGCATAGTTCGGGACCCCCTACCCAATATCTACTGGTTTTGACACCGACACACGTCGTATGTGGAGGTGGCCGTCCAACGTCTGGTAAATAGTGGGTCCTGGCCTTGTTCGTCTCTGGCATCGTCGTCCATGCTGTCGATGTCTTCGGAGGCTAATCCAGCATGTCGGTTATGTCTTCGACAGTGGCTATGAAGTGGGTGGTGGGTGGACGTAAAATTCCCTGCTCTCAGCCCCTATTCCGGGCTGGGCATAGTTCAGAGAGAATTCCTCTATAATGGCAAGGGACCGCATCAAGTCTAGAGCCTCGTCTTAGGGCGAGGGTTGGATGGGGAAATGAGAGTCCGCGGGGCTGCCCAGGGCAAAGGCCTCCTGGCCATGCTTACTGGGCGCGGGCTTCGAGAGTTCGAGGCTAGAGTCCGGGGGCGAGTCCGGCCTTTCCATGGTAGGGGGTCCCGGCCCGACTCAAGGTGACCGAAGACAAAATCGCCTCCAGATTCCCGATTGTAAGTTTTGTAGCCGGGAGTCCGGCGGGCTCCAAACTCCCATCTTCGGACCCGGCGGTTTGCTCCAGATCTAAGGCCAGTGCGGTGATCGGGGCCGTGAACCGTTCGAAGATCAAGTCTCCTCGGATATCAGCGACATAATTTAGATTCTCGAAACTAATCTGATGGCCAGGGGCGTAGCTGTCGATCTGTTCGAGGTGGCCAATCGAGTTGGCACGTAGAACAAAGCCGCCGAACACAAAAATCTGGCCGAGGAGGAAAGTTTCCCCAGAAACGGCATCATTGTTGATGATCGAACGAGCCATCGATCCTTCTGTCGATGGCACAGTGGAACTCTCAATGAAAGCACCAACGTTGGTGTCAAAACCGGCCGATCTCGGGTAGGGGGTCCCGAACTGTGCGTCCGAGGATCGAACGTAACATGAGACTAGCGGGACACGATGTTTACCCAGGTTCGGGCCCTCTTAATGGAGGTAAAACCCTACTTCCTGCTTGATTGACTTTGATATGTATAGGGATTACAAGAGTTGATCTACCTCGAGATCGTAATGGCTAAACCCTGGATGTCTAGCCTGTATGTATTCTGATAGCCTCTACGGACTAAACCCTCTGGTTTATATAGACACCGGAGGGGCCTAGGGTTGTACAGAGTCGGTTTGCAGAGAAAGGAAAATACACATCCGGACGCTAGGCTTGCCATCCACGCAAAGGAGAGTCCCAT
Source organism: Triticum aestivum (assembly GCF_018294505.1). Taxonomy (NCBI): domain Eukaryota; kingdom Viridiplantae; phylum Streptophyta; class Magnoliopsida; order Poales; family Poaceae; genus Triticum; species Triticum aestivum. The sequence continues at coordinate 519,499,866 of NC_057808.1, read as the reverse complement.
CCGGACACGGGGGGAGGTCTTCTGCCTTGTATCTTCATGGCCCATCAGTCCGGCCCATATCAAATAGCCCAGACACCCGAGGACCCCCTAGTCTAGGACTCCCTCAAAAGGGAAGGGGGGCGCCGCCCCCTCCTCCTTGTCCTATTTGGACTCCCTAGGAGGGGGTGCGCGGCCACCCCCGTGGGCTTCCCTCTCTCTCCCTTAGGGCCATGTTGGCCCTACACTTCCTCGGGGGGTTCCGGTAACCTCCCGGTACTTTTAAAAAATACCCGAATCACTCGGAACCATTCCGATGCCCGAATACAACCTTCCAATATATGAATCTTTACCTCTCGACCATTTCGAGACTCCTCGTCAGGTCCGTGATCTCATCCGGGACTACTAACAAACTTCGGTCACCAAAACACATAACTCATAATACAAATCGTCATCGAACGTTAAGCATGAGGACCATACGGGTTCGAGAACTATGTAGACATGACCGAGATGCATCTCCGGTCAATATCCAATAGCGGAACCTGGATGCTCATATTGGCTCCTACATATTCTGCAAAGATCTTTATCGGTCAAACCGCATAACAACATACGTCATTCCCTTTGTCATCGGTATGTTACTTGCCCGAGATTTGATCGTCGGTATCATCATACCTAGTTCAATCTCGTTACCAGCAAGTCTCTTTACTCGTTCCGTAATGCAACATCCGGCAACTAACTCATTAGTCACATTGCTTGCAAGGCTTATAGTGATGTGCATTACCGAGAGGGCCTAGAGATACCTCTCCGATACACGGAGTGACAAATCCTAATCTTGATCTATGCCAACTCAACAAACACCTTCGGAGACACCTGTAGAGCATCTTTATAATCACCCAGTTACGTTGTGACTTTTCATAGCACACAAGGTGTTCCTCCGGTATTCGGGAGTTGCATAATCTCATAGTCAGAGGAATATGTATAAGTCATGAAGAAAGCAATAGCAATAAAACTAAACGATCATAATGCTAAGCTAATAGATGGGTCTTGTCCAACTCATCATTCTCTAATGATGTGATCCCGTTCATCAAATGACAACACATGTCTATGGTTAGGAAACATAACCATCTTTGATTAACGAGCTAGTTAAGTAGAGGCATACTAGGGACACTCTGTTTTGTTTATGTATTCACACATGTACTAAGTTTCCAGTTAATACAATTATAGCATGAATAATAAACATTTATCATGATATAAGGAAATATAAATAACAACTTTATTATTGCCTCTAGGTCATATTTCCTTCACACACATCGACCGCTATCCAGCATGCATCTAGAGTATTATGTTCGAAAGAACGGAGTAACGTCTTAAGTAAGATGACATGATGTAGAGGCATAAACTCAAGAAATATGATGAAAACCCTATCTTTTTACCCTTGATGGCAACAATACAATACGTGCCTCGCTACCCCTACTTTGTCACTTAGTGAGGACATCGCAAGATTTAACCAGAAACTAAGCACCTCTCCCATTGCAACAAGAACCAATCTAATTGGCCAAACGAAACCGATAATTCAAAGAGAAATACAAAAATATCAAATCATGCAAATAAGAATTCAGAGAAGATTCAAATAATATTCATAGATAATCTGATCATAAATTCACAATTCATCGGATCTCGACAAAACACACAACAAAAGAATATTACATCACATAGATCTCCAAGCACATCGAGGAGAACATTGTATTGAAGATCATAGAGATAGAAGAAGCCATCTAGCTACCAGCTATGGACCTGTAGGTCTATGGTAAACTACTCACGCTTCATCGGAAGGGCAATAGAGTTGATGTAGAAGCCCTCCATGATCGAATCCCCCTCCGGCAGGATGCCGGAAAAGGCCCCAAGATGGGATCTCATGGGTACAGAAGGTTGCGGCGGTGGAAAAGTATTTTGGTGGAAGCTTCTGATCATTCGAAAATATTTCTGAATTTATAGGCCAAGAATTAGGGTTAGAGGAGCTCCGAGGGGCCCACAAGCCCTAAGGGCACGCCCCTGAGGCTTGTGGCCTCCTCGAGACTCCTCTGACTTCTCCAAGTCCTACTTGTGTCTACTGGTCCAAGAAAAATCATCGCAAAAGTTTTATTCCGTGTTTGGACTCCGTTTGGTATTCCTTTTCTATAAAACTCAAAAATAAGGAAAAACAGAAACTGGCACTGGGCTCGAGGTTAATAAGTTAGTCCCAAAAATAATATAAAATAGCATATTAATGCATATAAAACATCCAAAATAGATAATATAATAGCATGGAACAATAAAAAATTATAGATACGTTGGAGACGTATCAATGACTGGTGACAAGAACTTACTAATGGACTCTGCACTATCTCCAATGCATCTAAAGCATATTACCTACGCTGACAAAGGAAAAAGCATGTCTTCAAAGGCTTTAGGAGAGGAGACTTGTAAAAACTTCAACAGGCTGGCTATGGCATCAACGACTGGGTCATGCTGGCATGAGGAACTTGCACACACTTGTGAAGAAGAAGCACGTCATTAGCATCGAGGGTGTCAAATTCCTCAAAGACACTAGTAGAAAAAGGGTCAAATGTGAAGCACATTAGTGCTGGTTTGATTTTGAGCCGGCACTAATGTGTCCATTAGTGCCGGTTCCAACGGCTAGGCGGGCAGAGATCATTAGTACCGGTTCGTGAGCAACCTTTTGTACCGGTTCGTGTCACGAACCGGTACTAATGATGCTGCGTAGGCTGGTCAGGCTGTGGCCCCACGGGCACCTTTAGTACCGGTTCGTGCCATGAACCGGTACTATAGTTTCTTAGTAAGCTGTTTTTAGTCCCACCTCGCGAAGAGAGAGGCACTAGGAGCGGTTTATAAGCCCTGAGTGCAGAGACGATGAACGAGAGGCGCAATGCTCATCTGCACGTTGCTTAGCTTTAAGCCTTGAGGAATAGTGTAGACTGCACGGAGCTATGTGCAGTGCAGTTTGCACTATTCCGAAAGGCTTGAAGCTAATTAACGAGCATTGTGCCTCTTTTTTATCTTTAATAACTTATTACAACTCCGGACTTCTTGTGTTACGGCAAAAACTGGACGCACTTCGTGTACAAACTGGACAATCTCTTTCGAAGTATCAGGGTTTCTGACGAGAACTCATCTGTTACATGGGCACTTCATTTTTTTAAACTTATTACAACTCCAGACTTTTTTGCGTTCCGTACACACCATTCAAAGCGACGTCATCAATTTCCAACACGTTCTGACATCATTTGCTGTTTTTCAGTCATTTGAACTCCAGCCTATTTTTGCATTCAGTATGCATCATTCAAAGCGACGTCATCAATTTCCAACACGTTCTGACATCATTTGCTGTTTTTCAGTCATTTACCGATTTGTTTAGAGAGCTAAATGACGGTGAAATTGAAAATCACTACAAAATGAACTCTGAAAATGTTGGAACTTGGCATGGTATCATCATTTCGCCCGCATAGCATGTGCAAAAGAGTAGAGAGGGTCACGGCGAAAACTGGACGCACCTCGTGTACAAACTGGACAATCTCTTTCGGAGTATCAGGGTTTCGGACGAGAACTCATCTGTTACACGGGCACTTCAATGTTTTTTAAACTTATTTGAACTCCAGCCTATTTTTGCGTTCAGTATGCATCATTCAAAGCGACGTCATCAATTTCCAACACGTTCTGACATCATTTGCTGTTTTTCAGTCATTTACCGATTTGTTTAGGGAGCTAAATGACGGTGAAATTGAAAATCACTACAAAATGAACTCTGAAAATGTTGGAACTTGGCATGGTATCATCATTTCGCCCGCATAGCATGTGCAAAAGAGTAGAGAGGGTCACGGCGAAAACTGGACGCACCTCGTGTACAAACTGAACAATCTCTTTCGGAGTATCAGGGTTTCGGACGAGAACTCATCTGTTACACGGGCACTTCAATGTTTTTTAAACTTATTTGAACTCCAGCCTATTTTTGCGTTCAGTATGCATCATTCAAAGCGACGTCATCAATTTCCAACACGTTCTGACATCATTTGCTGTTTTTCAGTCATTTACCGATTTGTTTAGGGAGCTAAATGACGGTGAAATTGAAAATCACTACAAAATGAACTCTGAAAATGTTGGAACTTGGCATGGTATCATCATTTCGCCCGCATAGCATGTGCAAAAGAGTAGAGAGGGTCACGGCGAAAACTGGACGCACCTCGTGTACAAACTGGACAATCTCTTTCGGAGTATCAGGGTTTCGGACGAGAACTCATCTGTTACACGGGCACTTCAATGTTTTTTAAACTTATTTGAACTCCAGCCTATTTTTGCGTTCAGTATGCATCATTCAAAGCGACGTCATCAATTTCCAACACGTTCTGACATCATTTGCTGTTTTTCAGTCATTTACCGATTTGTTTAGGGAGCTAAATGACGGTGAAATTGAAAATCACTACAAAATGAACTCTGAAAATGTTGGAACTTGGCATGGTATCATCATTTCGCCCGCATAGCATGTGCAAAAGAGTAGAGAGGGTCACGGCGAAACTTGGACGCACCTCGTGTACAAACTGGACAATCTCTTTCGGAGTATCAGGGTTTCGGACGAGAACTCATCTGTTACACGGGCACTTCAATGTTTTTTAAACTTATTTGAACTCCAGCCTATTTTTGCGTTCAGTATGCATCATTCAAAGCGACGTCATCAATTTCCAACACGTTCTGACATCATTTGCTGTTTTTCAGTCATTTACCGATTTGTTTAGGGAGCTAAATGACGGTGAAATTGAAAATCACTACAAAATGAACTCTGAAAATGTTGGAACTTGGCATGGTATCATCATTTTCCCCGCATAGCATGTGCAAAAGAGTAGAGAGGGTCACGGCGAAAACTGGACGCACCTCGTGTACAAACTGGACAATCTCTTTCGGAGTATCAGGGTTTCGGACGAGAACTCATCTGTTACACGGGCACTTCAATGTTTTTTAAACTTATTTGAACTCCAGCCTATTTTTGCGTTCAGTATGCATCATTCAAAGCGACGTCATCAATTTCCAACACGTTCTGACATCATTTGCTGTTTTTCAGTCATTTACCGATTTGTTTAGGGAGCTAAATGACGGTGAAATTGAAAATCACTACAAAATGAACTCTGAAAATGTTGGAACTTGGCATGGTATCATCATTTCGCCCGCATAGCATGTGCAAAAGAGTAGAGAGGGTCACGGCGAAAACTGGACGCACCTCGTGTACAAACTGGACAATCTCTTTCGGAGTATCAGGGTTTCGGACGAGAACTCATCTGTTACACGGGCACTTCAATGTTTTTTAAAATTATTTGAACTCCAGCCTATTTTTGCGTTCAGTATGCATCATTCAAAGCGACGTCATCAATTTCCAACACGTTCTGACATCATTTGCTGTTTTTCAGTCATTTACCGATTTGTTTAGGGAGCTAAATGACGGTGAAATTGAAAATCACTACAAAATGAACTCTGAAAATGTTGGAACTTGGCATGGTATCATCATTTCGCCCGCATAGCATGTGCAAAAGAGTAGAGAGGGTCACGGCGAAAACTGGACGCACCTCGTGTACAAACTGGACAATCTCTTTCGGAGTATCAGGGTTTCGGACGAGAACTCATCTGTTACACGGGCACTTCAATGTTTTTTAAACTTATTTGAACTCCAGCCTATTTTTGCGTTCAGTATGCATCATTCAAAGCGACGTCATCAATTTCCAACACGTTCTGACATCATTTGCTGTTTTTCAGTCATTTACCGATTTGTTTAGGGAGCTAAATGACGGTGAAATTGAAAATCACTACAAAATGAACTCTGAAAATGTTGGAACTTGGCATGGTATCATCATTTCGCCCGCATAGCATGTGCAAAAGAGTAGAGAGGGTCACGGCGAAAACTGGACGCACCTCGTGTACAAACTGGACAATCTCTTTCGGAGTATCAGGGTTTCGGACGAGAACTCATCTGTTACACGGGCACTTCAATGTTTTTTAAACTTATTTGAACTCCAGCCTATTTTTGCGTTCAGTATGCATCATTCAAAGCGACGTCATCAATTTCCAACACGTTCTGACATCATTTGTTGTTTTTCAGTCATTTACCGATTTGTTTAGGGAGCTAAATGACGGTGAAATTGAAAATCACTACAAAATGAACTCTGAAAATGTTGGAACTTGGCATGGTATCATCATTTCGCCCGCATAGCATGTGCAAAAGAGTAGAGAGGGTCACGGCGAAAACTGGACGCACCTCGTGTACAAACTGGACAATCTCTTTCGGAGTATCAGGGTTTCGGACGAGAACTCATCTGTTACACGGGCACTTCAATGTTTTTTAAACTTATTTGAACTCCAGCCTATTTTTGCGTTCAGTATGCATCATTCAAAGCGACGTCATCAATTTCCAACACGTTCTGACATCATTTGCTGTTTTTAGTCATTTACCGATTTGTTTAGGGAGCTAAATGACGGTGAGATTGAAAATCACTACAAAATGAACTCTGAAAATGTTGGAACTTGGCATGGTATCATCATTTCGCCCGCATAGCATGTACAAAAGAGTAGAGAGTGTAACGGCGAAAACTGGACGCACCTTGTGTACAAACTGGACAATCTCTTTCGGAGTATCAGGGTTTCGGACGATAACTCATGTGTTACACAGGCACTTCAATGTTTTTTAAACTTATTTAAACTCCAGCCTATTTTTGCATTCAGTATGCATCATTCAAAGCGAGGTCATCAATTTCCAACATGTTCTGACATCATTTGCTGTTTTTCAGTCATTTACCAATATTTTTAGAGAGCTAAATGACGGTGAAATTGAAAATCACTACAAAATGAACTCTGAAAATGTTGGAACTTGGCATGGTATCATCATTTTGCCCGCATAGCATGTGCAAAAGAGTAGAGAGGGTCACGACGAAAACTGGAAATAAATAGAAGAAAATTATATAAAAAATTGTTGGGGCGCTGCCCGCTGCGCCTGCCAACCCTAGGGTTTGCAAATACAGACCCAGAAGGGTTAGAAGGCTCAACGGGCAGCGCGCCAAAGTTAGGCCCAGAAGCCTGCTATAGAGAGGAGTTCGAGACAGCAGCCGCGCCGGGGCTTTTAAACTGGTGCGGGCGCCCCTCGGCTAGCGAGGTGGGACTAAACTTGCCCGCACCGCTCCTGCGCCAGCGCACACCTTTAGTACCGGGTCGTGGCTCCAACCGGTACTAAAGGGGGGCCTTTAGTACCGGTTGGAGCCACGAACCGGTACTAAAGGGGCAGTTTCCCTTGGCCTGGCGAAAATTGTCCTTTAGTACCGGTTGGTGGCTCCAACCGATACTAAAGGCCCCTCCTATATATATGGCACTTACGAAAAATTCAGTTTAATCGACCACCACTTCTTCTCCAACTACTTCGCGCGACATCGCCGCCGCCCTCGCCGCCCCCGCCGCGCGCCGTCGCCCCCGCCGCCCGTCGTCGCCGTCACCGCCGTCACCCTCACCGCCCCTCGTCGCCGTCACTGCCGTCGCCCTCACCGCCCGTCGTCGCCGTCACCGCCGTCGCCGCCGCCCCATACCACGTCGCCGTCTCGATTGCGCCATCGCCCCCGGCCTGCCGCTCATCGTCGCGCCGTCCCCGTCGCATCGCCGTCTCGCGCCGCCGCCCGTATGCCACCGCCCCCCGCTCGTACACACACACAAAGAGACACACACACACACACACACACATATTGTTTTTACTTATTTTCTGCTTTCTGTTGTTTAGATTAATGTTAGATAAATTACGTAGATAAGAATGTTAGAATGTTAATATTAGATGAATTATATGGAAAAGATGTTAAATATTAATGTCAATTTTAGATGAATTAGCTAGATATTAATTAGGTATATATATGAGATTTGAACTAGTTGAATTAATATAACTAGTTTATTTTTAGTATGAAAATTAATAGAGCAAGTTTATTTTTAGTAAGAAAATGTAGGTATATGAGATTATTTAAACTAGTTGAATTAATATAACTAGTTTATTTTTATTAAATGCTTAGTTGAACTAGTTGAATTAGTAGAACTAGTTTATTTTTAGTAAGAAAATTTAGGTATCTGAGATTTGATGATCTAATTAAAATATTACTATATATATACCTACTTTATATTTTTTAGTAAGAAAATTAATAGAACTAGTTTATTTGTAGTAAATTCTTAGTTGAATTAGTTGAATTAATAGAACTAGTTTATTTTTAGTAAGAAAATTTAGATATCTGAGATTTGATGATCTAATTAAAATATTACTATATGGAACTAGCTACTTTATTTTAGTAAGAAAATTAATAGAACACGTTTATTTTTATTAAATGCTTAGTTGAATTAGTTGAATTAATAGAACTAGTTGAACTAATAGAAGTTGAATTAGTTGAATTAATAGAACTAGTAAGTGTTTAATGTTTCACCTATATGAACATAGGAAATGTCGTCTGACGACGAAAAAGATTTCATTAAGTGCGAATTCTGTGAAGACCAGCGCGGCCTGTGCGATAGAAATTTCCTTGTTGATGATAGGCGCTTCAGCATCAAGCTGGATGAGACCTTCGAAGTGGATACAGTAAGTCACAACGACAAGTCTTTTTTCGTAATTAAGCATGACTTATATATGCTTCATTTGCTTCAACTTATAATTTTAAATTTTCACTATTCTACTAGTGCATCCCCTGCCATGCAAGAATTTTTGTCTTGGATAAGATAGGTTTCAGTGCTATGGAAACTATGGAGGTAAAGAGAGTATACCTGAAGACCGAGCATGCTGGTTATACTTTCAATGTCAAATTATACAATGCAGACACGTCACCTATTTTGAATGCAAAACTTGGCAAGCACTATGCAAGGCTTTTGCATTTGAGCCTGATATGGTTATCACCTTTGATATTTGTCCGAAAGATGATATTCAAGGTAATAGGGACATCTGGGTCGATGTGCAGACGCTTCCAGTTCTACCATTATGTGAGTTTCTCAACCATATTTATGTCTTTGATATTGTTTATTCAAAAATAGTTGACAACTAATTTCTATTGATAGCTTATTTCCATTCAAGCAAACATGTCCGGCACTTGGTACACAGGACCTACAACTGTCCCGGAGCTGAACTAAACTGTGAGGAGATAAGTCATTGTGTTTCATGGCTTGAGGATCTTGATGCTGTTAAGAGAAATCATTTTCCCGAATTTGAAAATCTTAGTACTCAAAACGTGCGACCAATAGTGATCGTATTGAACTGCGGTCACATGTATTTAGGAAAGATGGTAAGATTTTTACTATTAGTCCTCAGTGCATCTTTTGCATACATTATTTTTCAAGCTAAACTTTCATTGCTAAGTATATTAATTACTATACGATGTTCTTCAACAGGGACTCCCGATGACAGTTGTGCCTCAGTGGATCGAGACTAAAGGTCGCATGTCAATTGTTAGCTTACGACCAAGATATCCTACAGTGCACATGAGTGCATTCAGGATTTCTGAAAGCGATGAATGCTTAATAGTGAAAGATTGGAGCAAAATTGTTAACGATCGCAGAGAAATACTAGGGGGCAGCAATCAGAAGCGCAGCCCACGATTAGGAGACAGGTTCATCTGCATGCTCCAATATGATGAATCAGGAGAGCTATACATGTTCTATGCTATTTTACCTGAGAGAGAGCAGCAGGAGTGATTTAGCTAGTTATCATGCTCTTAGTACTTGTTGTCCTCTCATGCGTGTCCGTGTTCTTCGTCCTGAACTTAATCTCAAAGAGTGATTTGCTTTTGTGGTGTTATGAACGCTTATAATATCATGACCATGTTGAACTCGATGATATCTTTGCTAGCTAGTATATACTGTTGTTGGTGATGATATGATGCAAGAGTTTTTATATTAATATGATGATGATGATGATGAGTTATTATATCATTTATGAAAGAAACCGCATATTAGTTTCAACTGGATGGATCCTAGCTAAGTGATCAAGTATATGCCATATCCATATTACTTAGATCACTAAGTGATCAAGTAATATGGATATGGCATATACTTGATCACTTAGCTAGGATCCACATGCGTCCAGTCGAAACTAATCTGCGGTACTTTCACCTAATGATTTAACAACTCATTATATTGTAAAACAATCACTAAATTAAATTGAAAACACACCCAAACATTTAGTACCGGTTGGTGTTACCAACCGGTACTATTGTCCTACACGCACCCGGGCCTGGTTCGTGCCAAACCGGTTCTAAAGGGGGGCCTTTAGTCTCCACTCCATAGTGCCGGTTGCAGAACCGGCACTAAAGGCCCTTACGAACCGGTGATAAAGGCCGGTTCTGCACTAGTGAGATCATCTTTGTGGGGCTTGTGAGTCTGGAAAGATGACCAGATCAAAGCATCCCTCGAAGACTATCATGACTACCTCTCGTCCTTTTGAATTGCTTCACATGGACCTCTTTGGCCCCACTTATTATGCCACACTAACAAATGCAGCATATCTACATGGCTTTCTTATTATTGATGATTATTCTCGTTACACCTGGGTGCATATCATCGCTTACAAAACTGGAGTGCAGGAAGTCTTCAAACGATTTTTTCAAGGGCCTCGGCGAATTTCGGTGTGAAGATCAAGCATATCCGGTGTGACAATGGGACCGAGTTCAAGAACACTGGTTTTGATGACTATCTGGATGAACTTGGTATTACTCATGAGTTATCTGCCCCATACACTCCTCAGTAGAATGGCGTCGTGGAGCGCAAGAATAAGACTCTTGTTGAGATGGCTCGCACAATGCTTGATGAATAGAACACGCCTTGCCACTTCTGGCCTGAGGCTGTTGATACAGCATGCCACGTCATCAACAACGTATATCTTCACAAATTGTTCAAGAAAACTTCATATGAGATCCTCACTGACAAGAAACCCAATGTGAGTTATTTCAAAGTCTTCGGTGCTAAATGTTGGATTAGAGATCCTCTTCACAATTCTAAATTTACACCGAAAGCACATGAGGGTTTTATGCTTGGTTACGGAATGGCCTCGCACAACGACAGAGTCTTCAACTCCCATCAGCACAAGGTTGTTGAAACTGTAGATGTGCGGTTCGAATAGACTAAAGGCTCGCGAAGAGAGCACCTACCTCCTGTGCTAGATGAAGTACCTCCTGAGGAATCCATTAAGCTCAAGGCTATTGAGGATATAATAACCAGTGAAGAACCTGCTGTAGAACTTATTCCAGACAATGAGGACAATCATGCTGGTGCACGTGAGGAAAATGGTGCTAAAGAAAATGCTCAGCCCAATCAAAGTCGTTAACCTGCTCATCCTCGTGTGGAAAAATCCTTGACGACATCAATGCACCAGGTCCTCGCACATGCTCAAAAGCTTCATTGTCGGATTTCGGATTCCAGCAAACCCATAAGGTTCGAACTCTGGGGTGTGCAGGAAGATCTCTCTCTCCCTGGTTCGCTCACTCACGATCCACGACCTAGCTCGACAAACACGAAGAACAAGAGATAAGAGGGTTTATACTGGTTTGGGCCACCGTTATGGTGTAATACCCTACTCCAGTGTGGTGTGGTGCATTGCCTTGTAGGCTGAGGATGAACAAGTACAAGGTATGAACAGCATCCTGAGGAGAGGTGTTCTTGAGCTCGGAGAGCTAGTGAGTTGGCCTTGGTGGGATGAGTTCAATCCCAGATGAGATGCCTTCCCATGATGGTGGCTATTCCTATTTATAGAGGCCCCGGTCCTCTTCCCAAATATTAGGTGGGAAGGGATCCCACAAAGGCCATATTTGAAGGGGGACAACTAGTACAAGCTATCTTGACAAAAGTAGTCTTCGCATGCCAAAGGCTCTGGTGGTGACTGTTGGTGTCAAAACCGGTGGATCTTGGTAGCGGGTCCCGAACTGTGCGTCTAAGGATGATGGTAACAGGAGACGGGGGACACAATGTTTACCCAGGTTCGGGCCCTCTCTATGGAGGTAATACCCTACTTCCTACTTGATTGATCTTGATTAATATGAGTATTACAAGAGTTGATCTACCACGAGATCGTAGTGGCTAAACCCTAAAAGTCTAGCCTGTATGACTATGGTTATCCCCCTCCTCCGGACTAAGTCCTCTGGTTTATATAGACACCGGGAGGATCTAGGGTTACAGAGAAAGGAATCTACATATTTGATCGCCAAGCTTGCCTTCCACGCCAAGGAGAGTCCCAGCCGGACACTGGTAGAGTCTTCAGTCTTTGTAGCTTCACAACCCATCAGTCCGGCCCACGACTAACAGGCCGGACACTCGAGGACCCCTTAGTCCAGGACTCCCGCAGTAGCCCCTGAACCAGGCTTCAATAACGAGGTGTCCGGCGCGCAGATTGTCTTCGGCATTGCCAGGCGGGTTCTCCTTCCCGAGTACTCCAAGATAGTCTTTGGATGCAACGAACGTGTCCAGATCTGCAACACAAGTACCACACACACAGCCATAGAGAGTTTAATATTTCACGAGTCCCATCTGCTGACATCTTTTTGCGAGATGACATCACGTCTGTCCGGTCATAATTTTGAACTGCTTTTCGACCGTCGCTCCACGTTTCGAGACGCGGTTTCCATTGGCACGTTTTGTCAAAGTAGAGATCATGTCCCCTTATTGTGGGATTCTCATCAACACGGGCATGGGTAACCCAACCATGTCGTTTGCACAACCCTTGGGAATAGGCAAGTGGGGAGGCGTTCGACATTCACTGCCTTTAAAAGGAGATAAGAATCCCCTTTCTTTACCCATGCCTCCTCTCCCATTCTCGAGCTCAAGCGCCCAAGTTCCCATCTTCCCCATCTCAAGGAAGCACTCGATCATGTACAGATCCAGAGGCCAAGGCAAGTGGATGGTCTCCTCCGTCAAGAAGAAGGATATCACCCAGCTTCGGGTGGCCGGGTACCTTGCGAAAGGAATCGCCAACTGTCTGCCCTCCAAGGGGCAAGTCATCCCCACCCCGAAGCCTACTAGAGGGTTGTTTTCCTCCCTCACTTTGTCCGTGGATTGGGGTTTCCACTTCACCCTTTTGTCCGCGGACTGATGTATTATTACGGGCTGGATTTCCATGATCTAGCCCCGAACTCCTTCCTCAACATCTCGGCATTTTATTGTCGTGTGCGAGGCCTTCCTCCGCATCCATCCCCTGTTCGGCCTATGGCTCAAGGTCTTCAACGTGAAGCCGAAGGTGGTGGATGGTCAGCACGCGGAGTGTGGAGGCGCCATGGTGAGCAAGATGCCCAATGTCACTTGGCCCACAGGCACTTTCGTGGAGACTGTCAAGGAGTGGCAAAAGCAGTGGTTCTACATCTCAGAGCCACGCGGCGCCAGTTGGGCGGCGGCTCCCGAGTTTAAGGCCGGAGCTCCTATGCGGCTCACCTCTTAGACGGAGAAGGGCCCCAACTGGTCTGCGTTAGATGAGCTATTAGCACTGCAAATGCGTATTCAGAGCAGGGTGGATAAAAACATCAAGATCGTTGACGTGATCCAGGTGATGCTGGTTTGACGGATTCTCCCCTGCCAACGTCGAAGCTTCCCTTTATGGGAATTCGATCCGGAGAAGCACCAGACCCTGGGAGGGCTCTTCGGAACTACTCACGAAGAGGCCTGGAAGTTGCTCTTCAAGGGCAACGAGAAGCCACCGGTCATAGATTCAGACCGTGGGCATGATCGCACCCATCCCGCTAATGAGGTAAGTTCTTAAGGCGTACCTTCTACTTGTTTGTTCAAGGAGGATGTCTAGCCTTTGCTGTGTCTTTTTCAGGCGTGGACGGAGAGAGCGGAGTGGATCCATAGTTCGGCTCCGCTGCCCGAAGAGCCAGTCATCCCGCTCCTAGCGAATATGCTTGTTCCGCCGCCCTATAGGCCGCTGGAAAAGAAGGCCAAGAAGAAGGCCAAGGGGTCCAAGGGTGGCCCCCATCGCAAGGGTGCTTCGGACGTGACGTCCGAAGACGAAGTGACCCTTTCCTCCGCCACTGAGGACGATGACGAGGAGGAGGAGGAGAACAACCCTCCCCCTGATGAGGGAAAGAAGAAGAGGGCGGCCTCCGCGAACCTGGAGGCGAGACGTCCAAGAAGGGGAAGGGCTCCCTCGCGGATAACTCTGCGTGGGATGTCGACAGCAGTCCAGAGCGACGCTCCCTCACTAAGCCTCGGGCTGCATCGTAAGTGCTAAGACTCACACATACCCATAGATCCAGCCTTTCCTCTTCATTGTATTGACATGATTAGTCATGATATTGCAATCCGGCCCAAGACAGCTCCTAGCGATCCTCGTCACGAGGTTCGCTGGTTCAAAGGCGATGGCCAGCGAGTCGCCGCCGACCGCTCACTCCCCCAAGGCCAAGGAAGACGTAGAGGTGCTATCCCGAAGGACTTTCCCAGGCCGGGGAGAGGTTCAGGAGGCGCCAGAAGGCGAAGCCTCCGTTGTCAGACACCAGGGGAGCCAATCCCCATGGAGACTGGTGATGAGGGCCGTATTCAATTCGGCCCTCAGCCGAACTCTATTCCGGAGACCGATACAGCTCCGGAATCTGGCATGAACCTTCTTCGAAAGAAGGGAGTATGCCTATTCTGCCGGTGACCCCTGTCCAACCAAGGGTGCCGGATAATCTGCTGGAAGCGCTGCGAGGCGCTTCCATTATGGCTGAGCACCGTGTTCTTATGGGCACGGTAATCGAAAGGGTTCAGTCCGCCAAGAGCGGACTAACAGAAGCCTACAGGAGCCTGCGGACAGGTTTTGAGGTAAGCGGCAAAAAAGAAGAAGATCCCAATACAGACAGTAGCCCCTGTCGGATTACGGGTTCCGGCAAGACCCTCAAGGTTCGAACACTGCGGTGCGAGCGAAGATTTCCTCCCTACCGATCCACGTCCTAACTAGCTAAGATCTCAAGAACGAACTCGACGAACTCACAACACAAGGGACACCATATTTATACTGGTTCGGGCCACCGTTGTGATGTAATACCCTACTCTAGTGTGGTGGTCGTGGATTGCCTCTTGGGCTGATGATGAATAGTACAAGGGGAAGAACAGCCTCCTGAGGTTGAGGCGTTCTTGTGCTCCGTGTGTGGTTAAGGATTAGGTGAGATGCCTCTGAATGAGTTATCCCCTACGGTGGTGGCTAGTTCTACTTATATATAGGCCCTGGTCCTCTCCCCAAATATTGAGCGGGAAGCGAGCCAACAACGGCCAATTTGAAAGGGGACAACTAGTACAGCTTATCCTGACAAAAGCGGTCTTCGCCTGCAAAATGCTCTGGTGGTGACGCTGCCTTGGGCTCCATGGTGACCTCCGTGTTGCTGTCCTGTTTGTCTTGGTCTCGCTGCACCGGTATGGAAACCTTTGCTTGATACCTCGGTACTCTGCGCCTGCGCTTGCCCCCTTAGCACTAAAGAGGAAACAAGAATGCTGCGCGCGCTGGCGCCCGGCTGGCGCCCGCCTGGTCTCGATCGTCATGGCTCACGTCACGAGAACCTCACGAGGTTTGCCCTGCCTTGATCTCTCCACACCTCGTGAGCCTGCCTGGTGAGGCCGCTCCTGAGGAGGTCTTGTGTCGTCCGCCTCGCGAGGCTTGGCCCCTCGCGAGGGTCTTGAATGCCTTGTTGATGAAGATGGGACGTACAGGGCTGCTAGCACAGCCATGCCGTGGGCCGTAGGCAGGCAAGTCTGGGGACCCCTGTTCCCAGAATGCTGACAGTAGCCCCCGGGCCCAAGGCGTGCTCGGGCTTGGCTCCGAGGCGAAGCCAAAGGTCAAGTACAGAGCGCCGCGGGCCCCAAAAGCCTGCGGCCTCGGTCGACGCGTGGCGGTTGATAGGACGTGGGCATCTCCGCTTCCCCATGCTGCCTCGGCAACAGCCCGACTTGACAAGTCCGTGTGACATGCAAGGAAAACCATCATTACCTGTGATCGTGGGGGGCGCTGGTTGGCCTCTCCTGCTATAAATGAGGGAGGGGGCGGAGCCCCCGTCGCCCATTCTTTTCCATTCCGCTTGCTTCTTCCTCCTTTGCTCCACCACTGACTCCCATGGCGCCATCGAAGAGGTTCTCCGCCGCAGAGAAGGGAAAGGCCCCTCACGAGGGGCCAGGCTCCCCGGCGCCCAAGAGGGGACGCGGCCGTCCTCGCAAGCACACCGCGACTCCCGCTGCGGCCCCCCGCTCCCGGGGTGGCACCGCTGCGCATGGTAGGGGTCGCTCCGGTCGCAGTAGTCCCGTCGATGAAGGAGACGTGCCGTTGTTGCGCGGCCTGCTTGGCCACGCTTCCACTCGGGAGAGGTGTTGCCGGAGTTCGTTGTCTGGTTGGAGGATCCGGCCGGCAACTGGCTTCAGCTTCTGCGCTTCTTTGTCGACGAGCTGCCAGCCTCTGGTCCAGGCGGGCTCTGGCTGCAGGCGGACGGCTGCTGCAGCAGGGCCTCCTGGGTTGTGGTTGAGGTCTCCGCCGCGGGCAACATTTCTCTAGGCCGAGGTTGGCTGACGTTCGCCCGCGCGCGCGGCCTGGGCAGACGGTGCACCCTCCATTTCAAGTACGACGGTAATGCGACCCTCTACGTGAGGGTGTTTGGGGAAGATGGTCACCGCGCCTGGTGCTGCCCCGAGATGAACAACGGCGAGGAGGTGCTCGGCCTTGGCGACGGCCGCGACGAGGGCGAGGGCGAGCCCACCGGCCGCTCCTCGTCCAGTTATGGTGGCTCTTCTCTTGGCGACAGCTCCAGCAGCGGCGACTACGACCAGCCGCCACGCCGCCACGCAAGTTTCGAAGGTGGTGGCGGGTCGTCTCGTCGCTGCGCCTCCGTGAAGTGCGAGGAGGGATCCGGCTAAGCTCGAGACGTCGCCAGGCCTGCTCCCATGGACTGCTGTAGTGCCGCTTTGTTTTGTTCTTTTTTTCTTTCCTGCATCAAAACGAAACCAGTATGGGCCCGGAGGGGTGTGTATCGAACTATGATTCCTCAATTATTAAGCTATGCTTGTCGTTTCCGTGATGTGTTGTTGTTTTGTGCAGAGATAACTTAGCCTGGCGCGTTCGGGGCAGCCTCCTCTTCACGAGGCACTTGTTTCCTCGTGCCCGTCTTGACTTAGTGGTTGCTCAGGAACTGCAAAAAATTCGTTAGGAAGCTCGCTATCGTTCACCCGAGCCTTGACCCAGTGCTTCATATCGCGGTACCCGAGGGGCACCTATTAGGAGAAATGCGCCAGCTTGTGGGCTCGAACGAGGGTGCCTCGCGAGAAAGCAGACGAAAGGCAGAGAGAAGGGAAAACACAGAAAGAAAAATGCTCGCGAGGGCACCTGCCTAGCCCCCTCGCGAGGTTTGCGAGAGAGAGAACACAGGCGAACTAGAGTTGGGAATAGCGGCAAATGGCGATGGAACCAAATCAGCAAGGACACCAGAAGCAAACTTCGATTAAAAGAAGGCGGGCCAACTACGGAAAGCAAATGAAAAGCCACGTCCGGCACCTAGTTTAGTCTTCAAGACTTCTCACCAGCGCGGAACTAAGTGCTGCCACTAGGTGTGGGAGGGAGCCCCCGAGGCCCGAGGGCGGCACTCCTGAGACTCCGGGGCGTGTACAGCCCCACTCATTATTACGTGAGAGTGTCACAGGCGGCGATTCTTCACAGGCACCAGGCCTTCTTCCCAGGCACTGGGCCTTTCTTCACAGGCACTGGGCCTTTCTTCACAGGCACTGGGCCTTTCTTCACAGGCACTGGGCCTTTCTTCACAGGCACTAGGCCTTGCTTCATGGGTAGAACTTCCGGAGGTGCTGGATGTTCCATGCGTTCTGGATCGGTACCCCGTCCTGCGTCTCCAGGCGCGCGGCGCCAGGCCTGGAGACATGGGCGACCTTGAACTGGCTCTCCCACATAGGTGAGAGCTTGTGCAGCCCTTCCCTGGAGAGGACCGACCTTACAATGAGGTCGCTCGCCTCGAGCGACCTGGAGCGGATGCTGCGGCAGTGGTATCGCCGCAGCGCCTGCTGGTACCTTGCCGCCCTCAGTGCAGCTTCGCGGCGACGTTCCTCCCCCAGCACGAGGTCCATCCCCCGCTTGGCATCCTGCTGCGTTTCTTCAAACGCCAGGACCCGTGCGGAGCGATGCTTGACCTCGTGAGGGAGGACCGCATTGGCTCCGTAGACAAGGAAGAACGGGGTCTCGCCCGTTCGCTTGGTGTCGGTGGTGCGGATGGACCACAACACGGACTGGACCTCGTCGTGCCAGCCCCTGCCGCTGGCCTTGAGCTTCTTCTTGAAGGTCCTGGTCTTGAGACCCCTCAGGACCTCTGTGTTGGCGCGTTCGGCCTGACCTTTGCTCCTGGGGTGTGCCACCGAAGCGTTGCAGATCTGCGTTCCAAGGTTAGCACAGTATGTTTTGAAGAGGTTACTAGTGAATTGCGAGCCGTTATCTATGATGATGAGGTTCGGAACCCCGAAGCGGCTCATGAGGCCCTTGATGAACTTGACTGCGGAGCCAGCTGGGATGGTGCGGACGGCTTCCACTTCCGCCCACTTGGTGAACTTGTCGATGGCGACGTAGAGGTAGTGGTAGCCCCCAGGCGCTCGAGGGAACGAGCCCAAGATGTCTAGCCCCCAGACCGCGAACGGCCATGTGAGCGGGATGGTCTGGAGGCCTTGAGCCGGCTGATGGATCTGCTTGGCGTGGAACTGGCAGGCTTCACAGAATTTCACCAGCTCTGCCGCGTCATTGAGCGTTGTGGGCCAGTAGAATCCGCTGTGGAATACCTTGCCGACGAGGGTCCGTGATGACGAGTGGTGCCCGCAGTCCCCACCATGTATGTCAGATAGCAACTCCTTCCCCTGGTCTCTGGAAATGCAACGCAGTGAAACATCATTTGGCCGCCTCCTGTACAACTCACCGTCCTGGATGCAGTATGTCGTGGCCTACCGGGCCACGCGCTCTGCGTCCTCCTCCTTCTCCGGCAGTGCCCCTTGCATCAGATAGTCCCTGAATTCCTTGGTCCAGCATCCCTCCTGGGGCTCGAGCGCCAAGAGTAGGCGTGCTCCCGAAGTCGGGCCACAGGCTGGGGCTCCTGTGGCAGGCGGCTGCGGGAGCTCCTCCCGAGGCTGAGCTGTCCTTGAAAGTGCTGGCGTTGCTGACGGCTTGAAGAGCCGCTCCTCGAAGGCGCCAGGCTCTTGGGGCTGCCGCTTGGAGGCCCTCTTGGCGATGTTGTCAGCTTCCTTGTTGGTGTCACGAGGCACGTGCTGCATCTCCAGGCCCAGGAACTGCTTCTCCATCTTACGTACTTCCGCAAGGTATGCCTCCATGTGCTCGTCCTTTGGCTCGTATACTTTCTTGGAGAAGTTGCCCCTAACGGTGAGGCGCTTCACCCCCAGAGCTGCCACGGCCTTCAGGTCAGCTATGAGGCCTTCGTATTCTGCGATGTTGTTGGAGACCTTCTCGCCCTACTGGAAGCAGAGCTGTACAGCGTAGTAGAGCTTGTCTTGGGTGGGTGAGACGAGTACTGCTCCAGCCCCCGCACCCTGGTGTGCGAAGGCCCCATCGAAATACATGACCCAGCTATCGAGCGCCTCACTCCTCGGTGAGGTGGACCGGTCCTCACCTACTTCCAGTGTCGGGGCATCCGTCCATTCTGCCACGAAATCAGCGAGTGCGGCTCCCTTGATGACCCTGGTAGTGCTGAACTCCAACTGGAATCACTACAAAAAAATACACTTCTGTGATGATACGTGTTTGTCACAGTAGGTCGTGTTTTTTGTCATGCATGTACATCCATGACGATTTTATGACAGAATCAAGATAGTCATACCTGTGCTGTCGTAGAAGTGTTCCATGACATTACCAAAATTATCATCACGGAAGTGTGCACTTCCATGACGATAAATCGCGCGTCACAGAAGTGCTTTCGTCAAGGGTGACCGACACGTGGCATCCACCGTAACGGAACACCGTTAAGCTATCGGGTCGGGTTTTGGATCCGATAACCCGTTAACAGCCCCGACCAATGGGGATTTTCCACGTGTAAAATCATCATTGGCTGGAGGAAACACGTGTCGGCTCATCGTTGGGACAGATGTCATCCACTCATTGGACAAAAGGCGCCTATGATACGTCGACACGTGGCACGGCCCAACAGAGGCCCATTCCTGTGAAAAGGCCGGCCCGTTTAACCTGGTCAAAAGGTGGAGGGCCGGCCCATGGAAAGCCTGTTAACGGCCTGTTCGCATATAGCCCATTTATAGCCCGCTAACCCAAGGCCCGTTACGCCCTATCCGAATTAGGCCCAGTAGCGTCATCTGGGCCATCCAATATGATTCCAGCCCGTTTTCACTTCTGGCCCATGTATGGCCCATGACGTCTTTTGGCCCATATGAGGCCCTATGTAACTCTTGGCCTATTAACAGCCCATGGTGAAACTGGCCCATAATGAACAGTGTATCACTTTACACCCATTAACGGCCTATGGTGAAACTGGCCCGTAATGAACAGTGTATCACTTTATACCCATTAACGGCCCGTTATTCCGTTGGGCCGTTTCCAGCCCATGTTATCTTTCGGCCTTCTCAGAGCCCATTTATTCTTGGGCTCATTTCCAGCATTCGTTTACTTACGGCCCGTTACTGTTATTTTCTGCTTGTGGGCCAAATTCAGCCCGTGGTTACAGTCGGCTCGTTTGTGGTCCGTTAATACGTTGGGCCATTTTCATAGCGTCATCAAATACGGCCTATTAAAGATGGCCCGTTATGGTCGGCCCATGAATGGACGATTCCAACTCTAGCCCGTTTACGGCCATAGTGCGGCCTGTTATTGGCCCATGTTTGGCCAATCGATCATACGGCCCGTATAAGGCCCACTTATGATACGGCCCGTAGAAGACCCATTGTTTCTACGGACCGTAGAAGGCCCATTGTTTCTACGGCCCGTAGAAGGCCTACTGTTTCTACGGCCCATAGAAGGCCCACTGTTTCTACGGCCCGTAGGAGGCCTAGTGTCACTACAGTAAATATTAGCCCATGGTTATTGTGGCCTAGTTTTAAAAAATAGGTTATTGCAGCCGCGAGCAAGCCGCGGAAAAAGAACTGCACTGACTACAAGCAAACAAATAAACAAGACAACAAGGAAATAAATAAGCAAGCAACTTATGCTAGGCTATCACGGCTATTACACATATTACATCCACTGGGCATCAAAGTTCGCCACCAGTGCAAATATAGGGAACAAAGCAGCATATAAACGCCGCAGCAAAACAAGTCCAGAACTGAAACCACTTCAGAAGAGCTCAAGAAACAATATCCTAGGTACCCATAATGCTAGCAAGATGCTTACCAAGCTTATTAACTTTCTCTTGTTTGGCGCTTAAATCCTCCAGCGCTTGCTGTTGCACAAGAAAGTACGCATCTGAATTCTGCAGGGACTTCCTCAGTCCTTCGGCTTCTTGCCGCAGCACAACTGACTGATGCCTTTCAGCTTGTAGCTGAGACTGAAGAAGCCGAAGTGATTCGGTCGGCCAGTTCGAAGAGCTTGTGCCAACGGTACTGGCCAGTAACACGAACACTACATCAACGCAGGACTGTGGGGTTTTCTCACTGTCTACAAGATCTTTTTTATCACCTTTCTTGGAGACCAACAGGGTTGTCTCACTATCTTGAACCTTATCTGCATTACTTTCTCTACCATTGCATAGTGGGGTGCTCTTCTCCAATATTCTGTTTGCATACTACAAGAGAAACAAGCAGACACATCACAGGTTTAGCTTGTAGTATACGAAACTCATTTTGGTAAACCGGTTCAGTAGTAAGGTGGACAGGATAACAGCATGAAACAAACATATATCTATGTACTATGGTCACTGTATTGTCCATATCATTCTAGTTTATGTTCCCTAATCAAGATAGAGACACAGTTCAACTCATATATTTTTAAGACACAGCAGCATAGACAGAATATAAGTGTGAGAAACTACACAGCATTGGCAGCACTTGTAATGTGCATCACATGAGAACATAACTGTTTATACAACTTAAACCGAAATCAACATAGAGCAAGAAGTTAGAACAACAATCCAGTTAAAGAAATAGGTTTAAAACATACCTGTTGCGCCATTGGAGTTTCAATTGGATCCTTCAAATTCGAAAGTAGTTGGTATGAGTAATTATAGTGATGCAACAACAAACGTGTATGGACCATAGCTACGGAATTTGACCTGAGAACAGTTGCTCTTCTGCTTTAAACGTGGAGTTTGGGTTAGCTGTGGTGGTCTGCGTGCTTTGGGCACTGCAGTAGCTTTACAAACTGCTCGTGTGGGGGTACTCTGTGGTGGACATAGTGCTTTGTCAACTATAAGTGGGTTACTATCCGCTGGGGTTGCGGTTAGATGGGTTGTAGCTGGTTCTCTGCCCAACGGTGTAAGTGTGCAATCTAGAAGAGTCTCGATTATGTGTGGTGGCGCTAGTTTGTGGGCCAGTACAACCATGGTTCTATCTGCATCGACGGGTAGCACTGTCTTTTGTGAAGAACGGGTTTTTGCTCCCTTAGATACTGCCATCACCCCCTCCAATTCAAATGGCTGATAAACAAGAAAAGAAATTGAACGTACAGACATTGTATGATAGACAGATGTGGTAATTCACATATATGTTGTCTAACCAAACAGGACAGCATGACACAATTTCACATATATGATGCCTAACTAAACAGGATAGCATGACACAGTTTCAGATATATGATGGATAACTTAACATGATATAATGGCATAATTCAACATATGATGAGTTCCTAAATAGGATGACATGACAAAACTATATGATGTCTTTCTAAAATAGGTTGGGATGAAATAATTCACATACATGTTGTCCAAGTATACAGGATGGCATGATTTAATTGACATAATTGATTCATATACTAAGCAGCTGGCACTCGCATGTATGATCTCTAAACTAAGAAGATAGAATTCAATATTGTGCATATGATGTCTAAATTAAGCAATGCAAGACACCATATGCATCATATGAGAAATATAAACATTGCAACTTAGAGCATACAGCTCAGGTGGGATATAGGACTGGTCATCTGTCTCTGAATCCTCCTCTGAGGAGCTCCCTGTAACCATTGAGATATATGCTTCAACAGGTACCATTGCCTGCTCTGAAGACCTTGTTTGCACTCCAGATTTTTCATAACCGGCTCAAACGGCTGATACACATGAAGAGTAGTTCAATATACATAGATTGTTGACAAATGGAATACGTAATGAAAAAAAAGATGGCATGAGATAATTCACATATATGATGCCTGGCTCCATGGCGGTGCATAATTCACATATATGATAACTGGCTGAAAAACATGGCATTGCATAATTCACATATCTGATATAGAAAGCAAATAGGAGGCATTCACACAAAGCATGTCTAATCTAAGCATATGGCATGGCAATGCAAGACACCATATGCATGATATGAGCAATATAACCCAGCCAAGTTAGAGCATGCACCTCGGGGGGGGGGGAAGACGACTGGTCATCTCTCTCTGAATCCTCCTCTGAGGAGCTATCTGTCACCAGCAAGAAATCTGCATCGACGGGTAGCACCGACTGCTCAGAAGACCTTGTTTTCACTCCAGATTTTCCCATGACCGACTCAAATGGCTGATGCACGGGAAGAGTAGATGAATGTATCAACATTGTTGACAAATAGAGTACATTATGGAAAAAATATGGCACAATACAATTCACATATACGATGACTGGCTAAACAGGATGGCATTGCATGATTCACATATATGATGCCTGGCTAAAGAAGATGGCATTGCATAATTCCCATATACTCCCTCTGTTCCTAAATATTTGTCTTTTTAGAAATTTCAAATAGACTACCACTTACAGATGTGTATAGACATATTTTAGAGTGTAGATTCACTCATTTTGTTCCGTATGTAGTCACTTGTTGAAATCTCTAAAAAGATAAATATTTAGGAATGGTGGGAGTATGATATAGAAACCAAACAGGTGGCATTCACACAAAGCAAATCTAAACTAAGCTGATGACATATAAGATATATAATGTAAGTAATGCAAGGCGCCATATGCATGATATAACCAACATCAGCATGCCAGGTTAGAGCAAACACCTCAGGTGGTAAACAGGCATGGTTGGCTCCTTCTGAATCTCCATCTGAACAGTTATCTTCCTCTGGAATACAATCTGGAAATGCAGGAGGGGGGGCACTTCTCCCACCATGGAGCGGCGTCTGCATGACATTATATTCGCAAGCAACGGTCTTCTCTTTTTCTCTACATGTTCAGTACGATTGTGTACAATATCTGACATGCATAATAAAAAAATAGTTAGATTTTGTAAGGCCTAAGGGGTGCATGCAAAAATCAAGACTGATGGTAGCAAACGAGTGGATGGATCCAAAACTAATGATAGCAGGTAGATTATAGCTTCAGTTTAAAAAGATAGACAATGGATCATCTATTGTTTATTGCCCACCCAACATGAACCACATAGAAGACCCCAGATGAACCAGATAGTAGACAGATACTATTCATTGCTGGCTCGATATGTGACCCATGGGCAATTCAAAACTCAAGATTGAACGATAAACTAGCAGGTAATAATAACCGATGTATAACGTAACTCAAGACTGCGACCCCTCTTCCGGAACTGTGTAGTCCTCAGGTTCATCTGCTCAGTCGATGATGGTAATGCAGTTGGCGTGGCTGCCGGCAACGGGGAAGATCATCTAGGGCAGCGAAAGGAAGTCTGTAGGGGGGATCTCTGCTGCAGTGAACGCTTCTGTCGATGGTGCAACTCAGGTGGGGAGGATGACGGCACGGCAGGAGCAGGACATAACACACAGAGTTTTCTTTGACGCCTATCTAAAAATGAAGTAAATCTGTAAGGGCTCCTTAGAATTGGAGGGTTCTATAAACGCAGGGACAGGAAAAACACAGGAATAGGATAGGAATTCACGTGCAAAACAGAGCATTTGGAAACATATGATTTCAGTCAACCTGGGTGTTTGGCTCACATGAATTGGAAGAACAGAGGAATGGAGAAACAAAGTGAAGCGACGAGTGTACAACCTCTTTGGCATAGCCTTGCGGACCTCAGCATCATTGGGTTGGACGTGGAGGATGGTGATGATGCCGTTGTGACTGCCGGAGGCGGGGAAGAAGATCCGAGGCCTCTGGAAACGGCGCCGAGGGTACTGCTCCGCTGTGATGGACGGTTCCGTCGTTGGAGCAGCTCCGCTAAGGTGTACGGTGACGAGGCTGAAGCATGAC
Organism: Triticum aestivum; assembly: GCF_018294505.1. Taxonomy (NCBI): domain Eukaryota; kingdom Viridiplantae; phylum Streptophyta; class Magnoliopsida; order Poales; family Poaceae; genus Triticum; species Triticum aestivum. The sequence goes on along the minus strand of NC_057808.1, from coordinate 519,474,559 downwards.
AAGACATACAACGTTAATCTGAAGTGGGACCCTAATATCATCTGCAATAGATGTTGTAAAATACATCACCAAAAAGTGCTAGATGTAAAATGCATCAGCCGCGCCACGGCCGCTCCGACAGATGCTGTAAGTACTGTTCACTCTGAACTTAACTGAAGAAAATGAACTTCACAATTGAAACTGAATTTTACTGTTGAAACTGATTGAACTAGTAACAGAGCATTGCAATAGATGTTTAGGGCATTCGAGCACTAGTAGCAGAGAAGCAGTGATCTAAATCAGCAGACGCTTGAGCAGGGAACGCACTAGCAGAGAGCAAGTCGTGTAGTAGCACCGCAAGCGAGTGCTAAAGCAGCAACTCCTGTAGCTGCCGGAGGTCGTGCAGCAGCAGCAGCAGCGCAAGCGAGAGCAAGAGCAGAGCAGCAGCACGAACAAAAGCAGGAGCAGTGCAGCAGCGCGACCGACAGCAAGAACAGAGCCGCAACGCGAGCGAGAGCCACAGCAGCTGCAACTAGTGCCGTTGTGGAAGTCTCCGCCGAGGAAGCAACGATATGGGGGAGAGACGCCATGGATGATGTGGCCGGCGACGGCGCCGTCGATGGAGACATGCCATGTCTGCTCGGTATCGAGCACTGGCAGCCCCGTGAGATCAAATAAAAGATAAAATGCAGCGGTGAGTGCAGAACCTCCTTGGTGGCGCCGAGTTGGCCCCGGCTTCATCGGACGAATTGGTGAGGGTGCTGCGGTTTCGGTGGGGCAGGTCAAGACGGCGCTGTGGGGATTGAGGTGGCGCGATAGAGAAGGCGAACGTCGGGGCATATCCTTGGAGGTGGAGGACGGGGCGGCTGATCCGGCGGGACGACGAGATCGACAACAGATCCTCATCCGGTGCGGTGGATGAGGGACGGCGAGCTGTTGTGGTGGACGACGTAGTCGGGGAAGAGTCTCCGGCTGGGCGGCGGTCGGGAGGCCGACGGAGGAGCGTGGGGTTTCGCGGGTTTTGGCGGCCTCGGTGTACGAATGGGGGGGGCGAACGGGGAGGGGGGAGCAAAGCTTAGGGATGCGCTTGTCCAAAATGTAGGGTAAGTTACCAGCATACCCCCACCGGTTTTGACACCGCGACGTGGAGCTTCATTTTTGGCTGAGGGGTAGAAGGGGGATTTCGCATGTCTGGGCTGCGGGAGCGATTTCGGATGAGGAGGGAGTTCTTGCGCGCGTCCAAATTTCGGGATAACAAGGCGCGGCGCGGGTTGAAGAAGCAGGAGTTTCAAAGCAGGTGAGACAAAAGATACTCGAGCTTGAAAAATTCGGGATAACAAGGTGCGGATTCCTTGTTTGGCAGAACAAACTTAACGTGTAAAAAAAATTCATACAAGACACAAGAGAGTCACGTCCCCTTTTACTATATTGCTATAGATGCCATTGAAAAAACTACAAGAAAAATGTAAAAAAAAATCGGGAGAACAAGATTACCCTGCACAGTACCAAATCAATTCGCACTTCCCTCAACAACAACAAAAAACAAATCAATTCCCACCAAAGAAAGAGTAATGTCCCTTTTTATATGATTACAGATGCCATGATCTCGAATTTCAATTTTTGAATCCACGTTATGTTGAATTCGAATATATCGTTAGGTGACCTTGCGGTTTATAATTGATGTAGTCGTACATTTTGATCTTCCATCATATATGAACATTTTACTCCACCATGTGAACATATATATTGTCGTCTACCATATGGACTAAATTTGAATCAATTTTCCTTATTTGAATACGATTGTTGTCAAGTTATACAATAATTTAAATATTATCTTGATAACAAAAAACATACATATAGCAGTAATCATATTTCACTATGAACTACATGTACCATACGCTCTCCAATTCAAATATTTGTATCCATTTTATGTTGAATTCAAATCATAGTACATTATTGGTCTAGGTAGCGAGATGTTTGGGATAATCTAAACCCTGTTTTCATACGTATAATTTTTGGCTGAATTGGGACAAGTTTTGGTATAAGCCTCTTGCAAAACCGGAGATTCTCTCAACAAGCCTCGTGGTTCCGAGAGGGAACGTGTCACCTTTGTGTGCGAAACGATATACGCTGCCTCCCCCTGATTTTATTTACAGAGGCAACATAGAACTATATGAGTGCCCTGTTAAATTTTGGAATTATTTCGGGTTCATTTGGCCTTTTTATACATTAATTGAGTTTCTGGACTTTTAATGTGCATAATCTAAATATGAATTGCATGCACATGCTCCGGTGCACCAAAGTGGGTTGAAAAGTCACATGTGTGTCCTTGGTTGAATTTCTAGGTCCCATGGAAGAAATGAGAATGAAATTCAAACATCTGGGCGTCATGACTCGGCCGAGAACATCGAGAAACTTAGATTTTAAATTCATGTAAATCCAAAACTCGCCTGGAAATCATGAAACTTGGCATGGTGTCATGTCATGGCACTAACATGTTGTGGTAAAAAATTGGGCCGATTTGGAAGCTCGTGGTTCTAAGAGGGAACGTGCCACCTTTGAGTGTGAAACGATATACGCTGCCCCCCCCCTTGAGTTTCTTAACAAAGGCAACATAGAACTACATTAGTGCCCTGTTAAATTTTGGAATTATTCCGGGTTCGTTTGTCGTTTTTATACATTAATTGAGTTTCTGGTCATTTAATGTGCATAAGTCAAATTTGAACTACAAGCACATGCTCTCGTGCACCAAAGTTGGTTGAAAAATCACATTTGTGTCCTCGGGTGAATTTCTAGGTCCCATGCAAGAAATGAGAATAAAATTAAAACATCTGGGCATCGTGGCTCGGCCGAGAACATTGAGAAACTTGGTTTTAAAATTCTTGTAAATCCAAAACACGTCTGAAAATCATGAAACTTGGCATGGATGTCATGTCATGGTACTACCATGTTGTGGTAAAAAAATTGGCCGAATAGGAACAGATTTTGGTATAAGCTTCTTGCAAAGCGAAGCTTCTCTCAAGAAGGCTCGTGGTTCTGAGAGGGAACGTGCCACCTTTGAGTGCGAAACGATATACGTTGTCCCCCTTGAGTTTATTTACAAAGGCAACATAGAACTACATGAGTGCCCTGTTAAATTTTGGAATTATTCCGGCTTCGTTTGGCCTTATTTACACATTAATTGAGTTTTTGGTCATTTAATGTGCATAATTCAAATTTGAACTACAAGCACATGCTCCCGTGCACCAAAGTTGGTTGAAAAATCACATTTGTGTCCTCGGGTGAATTTCTACTCCCTCCTTCCATCTATATAGGTCCTAATGCGTTTTTCAAGGCTAACTTTGACCAAACTTAGAGCAATAATATATGACATGCAACTTACACAAAGCATACCTTCAAATTTGTATGTCAAAGGAGCTTCCAATAATATAATTTTCATAGTATACATCTCATGTGCTATTAATCTTGTCAATAGTCAAAGGCTGTCTTGAAAAACACATTAGGCCCTATATAGATGGAAGGAGGGAGTAGGTCCCATGCAAAAAATGAGAATAAAATTCAAACATCTGGGCATCGTGGCTCGGTCGAGAACATTGAGAAACTTGGTTTTAAAATCATGAAACTTGGCATGGTGTCATGTCATGGTAGTACCATGCCGTGGTAAAAAAATTGGCCGAATAGGAAAAATTTTGGTATAAGCTTCTTGCAAATCGGAGCTTCTCTCAAGAAGGCTCGTGGTTCTAGGAGGGAACGTGTCACCTTTGTGTGCATAATTCAAATTTGAAATACAAGCACATGTTCCAGTGCACCAAAGTTGGTTGAAAAATCACATGTGTTTCCTCGGGTAAATTTCTAGGTTCCATGCAAGAAATGGGAATGAGATTCAAAATTCTGGGCGTCGTGGCTGGGTTGGAAACATTGAGAAACTTAGTTTTTTAATTCCTATAAATCCAAAACACGCATGAAAATAATGGAACTTGGCTTGGTGCCATGACATGGCACCAACATGCTGTGGTAAATTTGCAGTCCGATTTGCGAAGGCGCACACATTAACAATCAACAAAGTCATTTTGGAACAAGTGATGTCACGTTACAATCGGAAACACAAGTATTATTGAAACCGTGGGCGTTCTACTTACTAGTACCATTTACGTGCAGCCACGCGTCCCCATTTTTTATTAGCTAGGAGGCGTCGTGCAGGGTAGCCATTTGAGTACAAGAGGCGTGCGATCAGACCCCTGCGCGTGCTAATCGGGAGGAGATCCCTTTGACCTCCATCTGCCGTCCACCTCTCTCCCAAGGTCTCCATTAATGGCGTTTGAGCCTCTGTTTAATGGCGTGGCCATGTCTCACTCGACTGAGATTTAAAGAGAGAAAAAGGGAAATCTGAAAGCACGGATCTTGATGTAAGATCCAACGGACCTATATAGCATCTACTGCGACTTATAGCAAGACTGATGAATATATAAGGACGATTAATTTATTTTTTGATGAAAGAAGGTCTTGCCCCTTCCGATTTTCATTACTGAAAACCACCACAATTCACAAGAAGTTCAGCATAACTCCAGCCTAACACGAAGGACTAAAAGCTACCAGATTGAAATTGCAACATCCCAAGAGGCCAATAAAGGCCAAACATCTGCGCTAGAACCCAAAATTTCACAACTGACGACACAATCCACATCCTAAACCGATTATTACATCAAAAGAAACCAGGAAACTGAAGGAAGCCCAGCAGCAACTAGAAGAACAGCAACGCCAGGGTCGCCACAGCAAGAGTTTTCTTCATTCCAGCCTCGCAACATTGATCTTCCACAGAAAGATAAGGACAATTAATTGTCTTACATAATTAGAAAGATAATTAAAAAATCCACATGCGGCTACGCCCGAAATACACAAGGGCAAAAAAGAAGGAAGACAATGATCTGGCTCGCTGATCTCTACTTTCTTGATGCATTGCTATAGGCCACGGGAACTAGTCTCCGCGGCGAGCGATGATGAGCTCTTTCGTGTCCTCAAGATTCTTCTTGAGAACATCCACAGATTCCTCCACCAGCCTTTGGCGCTTGTTGTGGAGCATGTCATTCTCGTCCATAAGTTTCTTGACGATGACGTCGGTCCTCTTCAACAAGGCACTGGTCTCCTCCTGCTGGTCTACACTTCGGACGATCTTCTCCCTCAGCAGGTCATGCTCGGCCCGGAGCCTCTCATTACCCTCCCTTAGTTACCGGATGACGCCGGTAGCCTGTTCAAACGAGGCTTTCATGTCGTCCTGCAACCTCACCCAGCCAGAGATCTGATCCATCTGGCTATGGACGATCGCACGCATGCGCCTGTAATAGTCGTCGCCTGCCCGCGAGAAATTTTCCCAGGCCGCTGCAGCGTGGCGGGACATCTCTGCTGCATTCGTGGCGCGATGGGACATCTCTGCTGCTTCTGCGGCGCGGCCGGACCAGTCTGCTGCATCGACGGTGCGGCGGGATCTCCGTGCTGCTTCAGCGGCATGGCGGGACCTCTGTGCTGCTACTTCCGCGCGGCGGGACATGTCGACTGCTCTCGCAGCAAGACGGGACATCTCTCGTGCCTCCGCTTCCATGCTCGCCTCTCCCTGGTGGCAATCCCTTGACCCAGAACTCACGCTGGCCATGGCAGACGCAAGGGAAGGATGCTGAATGACTTGTTTGTTTTTGTGGATGAGGAGTTGAGGAGGAATGTGCAATCATCTTGGCATACTAGTATTTCTAACCGAGTACTAATACGCTCCTAAGTGGGAAACCGTTTAGGTTGTGATCGGTGTGAACAGGTTTGCAATTCAATATAGCATGGAGTAATTTGGAATGTGACGAGACGCAAGCTCAAAATTTATTGAAAGTTCTAGTTTCGAAGTGCGACACTATTCCCGGATGGAGTACTTCTTTTTCTACTCCCTCCTTTCGGGTTTTATAGGGCTTATCTCAAAATTTTAGTTTTTCCATTTTATAAGGCTCAATTTGGTTGTCCCCCAACACATGTTAAGATTCCAAGGTGCATTAAATCATTGCATGCAAGTATTAAGAGAAAATGGACCAATGCATGTACTTTATGCATGCATGCATTGCAATTAATGCATTGATAAACATAATTTTTTGAGAAAAACAAGACCATTAATTAGGTGCTTTTGCAAACTACAAAAAATATTCCACCACTCACCATCTTGGTTAGTGAGATTTTTGAATTAAGCCCTATAAACCAGAAAGGAGGGAGTACTGCTGTGTACGTGCAATAACTGGCACCATCGTATACATATCTTACGTTTAATGGGGTGTTCGACAGGAATAGCCGCGTGGCGAGCTCTAGGCTAGTCTTTTTTCAGACGCATTAAACCTATCTCTCGGACTTCTCGCATGCACCATGGTGCCACCCACAAAAACTTGTACTCTGAGTTTAGTACTCCCTCCGTCCGGAAATACTTGTCATCAAAATGAATAAAATGGGATGTATCTAGACGTATTTTAGTTTGATATACGTATATTTTTATCCATTTTGATGACAAGTATTTTCGGACGGAGGGAGTACGTTATACAGGAAGAGAAGAGGTTCACGCACGCACTCGTCCTCTCACACACGCGTCTGTTTTTTCCCGAAAAGGAGGATGATGACCCCCGGCCTCTGCATCTGGGAGTCACACACGCATCTGTAGCTACGAATTGTAATGTTCTCAACCATCCGATTGGCTCTATCATGGATGTACCTATATACTAAAACATGTCTAGATACATCTATATTTTGACAAATGGAAGGCATGTATTGTGGAACGGAGGGAGTGCTTGTCATCAAAATGGATAAAAAGGGACGTATCTAGAACTAAAATACGTCTACATACATCTCCTTTTATCCATTTTGATGACAAGTAGTACTTCTTACCCAAAGGAACTTTATATCCAACAGACACAAAATATCCGTTCGACTATTGGAAATTACTGATCTGATATTGAAGTAATTGCTGCATCGCCACCAAAACCCACCATTTCTTAAGCTAAAGTAGACCAAGGCAATACCTATATTAGCATATTACTAAGATAAACAGAAGGCACTTTAGAAACATTTAGGACGTGAGCTTGTCAATCTGAATGTGGAGGGACACAAGCTTAGCCCCGGCCAGCAGCTTGGGTGGAACTGTCAAGAAGGTCAGCTCCAGCACGTCGACGTCGCCGGGATCCTTGCTGCTTGTCACCTCCATTTCCACCTTGACGGCGTCGGTCGTGCCTTTGGGCTCCCCCAGCGGGCCGTTCGCCCACAGCTTGGCCACGTAGTGCGGCAGTGGGGACGCCCCCGCTCTGATGCAGACAACCAACACGGCGATAGGCGCGCCGACGTCGAGCACGCCGTCGACCAAGAAAAACGTGTGATGGTCCTCCTCCGGGAACAGCAAGAGTCGTGGCTCCGACAGTGACACTTGCAGCTGGAGCACCTTGTCGTACTGGATCCTGTGCATGGGCATGGGATGCGCGGTGCTGATGTGGTTGTAGAGCGCCGACGGCAGGCCTTTGTAGCCGCAGACGGGCACGGGGCATTTGCAGGGGGCGAGCGGACACACGCTCTGGTGATCGGCGAGCTTGTGGTAAGTGACGTAGAGCCCACAGCCTCCGTGCGGGCACTCCACCCTCATCGACGAAAGGACGGAGTCCACTGCCGTGTTCCGCACGTCGAAGCCACCACCGCGCTCGCACTTCTGGCACTGCCGCTGGTTCCCCGGGCGCTCGACGCGGTAGTCCGCGCAGGCCAGGTGCCCTCCCTTGCACTGCAGAAATCAATCGAACAGCACATCAATCAAGAAACATGCACCTTGCTCAATCAGCCAAATGGACGAGGTGTATTCGAACCTCATACACTGGAGGCGTCATGGGGCGGAGGCACAAGGGGCAGTGGAGCACGGTGAGGTCCATCGAGACCTTAGAGAGCTCCATCGCCGGGTCCTGTTCGGTCTGCATGATCTCGCCCTCCTCGTGCACAACCATCTCTCGACTTGGGCCGGCGTATTACAAAGCTTTACCGTCACATATTTTATACTACTTCAAGGTGCATTAAATCAACACATGCAAGTATCAAAAGGAGAGTCACGGCATGCATGCATGCGTTGTAATTAATGCATCGGTAAACGCAAATTATTAAAATATATCGAGTGCAGTGCTTTGATGTGTCGTGTCAACTCGTACATCAACGAGAAGTTTGATTATCCTCTCCTCGTGGACTTAACTGCACCTACCTTTGGTTGTATGACAGGTTGGCCACACACCTGTCAGGCCCACCTGTCATACACACAAAGGCAGGAGCGTCCCTCCCTCACCCATGAGCGTGGTGGCTGGCAAGACTAGGAGAAGCTTTCGCTACACGCTCTCCCTCCCGCACGCGGTGGACATGCAGCAGTTCAATCGGTGTCAGATGGCCAGAAGCGTACTGTAGTACTCCTCCAGTGCAGTAGTACTCCATCATTGTTCGACTTCCCGAAGAGGCAAAGAGCCAAGCGCAGCCCGGACGCTCGTGTGGCAGTTTCATGTGTAGAGTAGTCTAGGATAGCGTGTACTGTGCCTGTAAGCTTAAAATCGTTGGGGTCGGCTCCATGCTATGTGGTCATCTCGAAGTTTTTAAAAAAAGTTAAAATAGTCTTCTGGCCCTACCTGTCACCCTAGTGATTGTAGTTTGCACGCTCATCTGGTCAAGACAGGAATATATATTTTAATTTGTTTTTTTTCGAAAAGGGGGGACACCCTAGCCTCTGCATCAGAATGATGCATACGGCCACATATATTTTAATTTGTGGTGGGTAAATGTTAGAGGTTGCAGCAAATATATTTTACACTGCGGGTCTTTCAGCCAAGTTTAGAGGCAAGCATGTGGGGCCAGTGCTATGATGTGTTGCGTCAACTCGTACAACAAGGAGAAGCTTGATTTTACTACACGCCTTCTCTCTCGCCCATGAGCGCGGTTGCTCGCAAACGAGGACAGGCTTTTGCTTAGTAGTACAACTACTTGCTAGTATAGCCCTGTAAACCAGAAAGGAGTATTTGCCCTTCTAGAGATTTCAACAAGTGACTAGACTACATCGAGATGGAGTACATATGGAGCAAAATGAGTGAATCTGCACCGTAAATAAATATGTACTAGTTCTATCATTTTCCTCTCCGAGGTGCACAATATTGAGTATACTGACTAGTCTCTTTTTGACACGCATTTACGTTTTTTTTGACACAGTACAGACGCAAGTGCTCATATACACGCGCATACACTCACCCCTATGAACGCACACATGCACGGCACTATCATATTGAAATTTACGAAGTCACCATAGGCACCTCGTCGTCGACGGGACCATAGGTGCTTGAATGCCAATGAGGGAGAGGGTAGCAGTTCCCGAGACGTTGAACGGTCAATGATGCATCCTCAATTACATGCAGAGGGAATTAATCGGAGAAGCAGAATAGAGCCAGCACGATGTGAATGCAACAGAGTTTGGACTCTCATATAGTAAAGGCGCCCCACCACTCCAATCCATCTACTCCCAAGTCTCTGCGCAACACTGCTCACTCCAATCCAAGACCAAGTGACCAGACGCCACAAGCACCTATGGAGGCGATGTACGCGAGCGGCAGTCGGTTGTGCCAAATCATCCAAGGCGCTGGCCTGCGGCCCTGCACCGCTCAACGTTTCCAGATGGTGCTGGTGACCGCAGGCATCGTAGCCCTCGCCGACGCCGGCTTTGCCTCTCGCATGGACGACATGATGGTCAACTCCATCCGCAAGTTCACCGCCATCAAGAAGCGCGCGGACGACCTTGTTGTACTGCTCCAGCACGCGTGCCCAGGCTCCTCATTGCCTGCCACCCTCATCGGCCTCCATGGTGACGAACTCTTTCAAGCCCTGGTGGCCCTGCAGGTGCCGGAGGTCGCGACGAAGAATGTGCACCTCGAGGCCGCACTCGCCGCGCAGCGCCTCGCCATGCAAGAAACCATCGACCTACACATCCACGTCTACGAGGAAATCGTCTACATAGGCCACTACAAGGCAAGCGAGGACAGAAAGATGTTGGCCTTCTTCCAGTAGCTGGAATCTTTGGACGTCATTGTTCAGAAGCACGTCGACCTAGCCACGAAAGCCGCTACTACTTAGGCACCGTTCGGTGGGCCGGCGCCCTGAGTCGAGGAGGTGGACGTCGTCGATGGATGCATCTCTTCTTCTTGCCTCCTGTAACCAGCACTGCATCGCCTCCTGGCCTTAATGTTTTATTAGTATAGTACTCCCTCCAATCCCAAATATAAGTCTTTCTAAAGATTCCAGCAAGTGACTACTACATACGGAGCTAAATGAGTGAACCTACACTCTAAACTATGTCTACATACATCTGTATGATGTATTCCATTTGAAATAGTATCTGAAAAGGCTTATATTTATGAACGGAGGGAGTATATGGCATTTTTATTCCAGTCGTAACATTTTCACTGTGATGTGGGGCCGCAGTTGAGCAAACCCACCCCGCCCACCGGGCGTCGGCCGAGTTTAGAATTAGAAGAGAGAAACTACGGACGCTGTTGTCAGATGGGACTCGTGTTTATAGAATAGGAGTACTGAGCACTCGTGCCTCTTTTTTTAGGGAAACATTAGTCGTATGTCTAGTACCACTAGTTGGGTGCGTGCGACCTATAGCTGTCATCACTTTAGGTCTCCTTTTCGAACCGCGGCTACGCTTCACAGTACATATTTTTTCACGCATTTATCCTCCTATATGTACTCCTAGGCTATTTCCACGTGCTCCCATTCGCCGACATGTGGGACATAGAGCATCTGGGTCGTAGTCCATGCACGACTCGGAGCATATGCCGGGGTACTTTACATTTCAGACCTCACAAATTACATGCAAACCCCCCACAGAAGAATAAATAAATGAATGAATTACTACATGAAACCGGATTATTTTCGTGGAAACCGGGGCACGTTCATTAAATTTTGTACATAACACGTTTATAAAAAATGACCGGACCTAAACCAGTCTAAGGGCCTCTTTGATTTTTCCCGCAAAAAAAGGGCCTCTTTGATTCGCAGGATACTGAAAACACAGGAATGGGGAAAGTATGATGGCGATGAACCGAGACAAGGAGAACTCTAACTCAGTTAGAGGTTAGAGTTAGATTCTAACCCTGAACTAACTCTAAACCAAAGAGGTGTATGGATGGCAGGGTTAGATTGACAATAAATGCTCTATCTCAATCATTTGACTACTTTGGACCCTATTTCCTGCCGGATTTGGAGGGTGCTTAGATACGTTTTAGTTCCATGACTAAAAGTAGTGGGACTAATACTTGCTAGGCTCACCCATGCTTGGATCCAAATACTAAAGAGACTAAAATCAAGTTAATGAGCATTTATTATCCTCCAAACCCTCCAATCCAGAACTCGCCTGTGTTAAAGGAGAGGAGTTAAATGAGGAGAGAGGGGACTAATCCACATTTTAGTAGGGGTACCCCTGACTAAAAAAATTTAGCCTCAAGACTGGTTTTAGCCCCTCTTTAGTCAGGGGTGCTTGGAACTTTAGCCTCTTAAAGAGACTATTTTTAGTCAGACTAAAATAAGTCCCTTGGATCCAAGAACCCTCTTGGTGTGTCCGGCTCTTCTGTGGCCTCCTCCCGCTCACAATTGACATAAACAAACCATCTATACAAATCAAGCATGCAAAACGTGATAATTTTTACTTTGTCCATACAAATGAGATATCCCACTTAAACATACAAGTCGTCAATCAAGCTTCACAAAATAAAAAACACTTCATGAAACAAAGAATGAGCTAACTCATCACGGAAGTCATTCATGATAGGGAGGGAGCCCGGAGCCCCTCACGCATCGAGGGAGGAGCTCGCCATTGTCACTTTGGAGGAAGGCTCTGTAGAGCCCAAGCCCCGGGAACCCATCCAACGCCGGCCCTTGCGAGTTGAGGTCGACACCGGCATGGGTAGCAAGGCCGCTTGTCGCCGACTGGGAACTTAATCTTTAGGCCTCTAGAAATAATGCAAGCCTGTAACTAAAATACCTAGAAAGGTGAACTGAATCTTTGGGCCTCTAGAAATAATGCAAGCCTGAAACTGAAATACCTAGAAAGGTGAACTGAATCTTTGGGCCTCTAGAAATAATGCAAGCCTGGAAGTGAAATACCTAGAAAGGTGAACTGAATCTTTGGGCCTCTAGAAATAATGCAAGCGTGAAACTGAAATACCTAGAAAGGTGAACTGAATCTTTGGGCCTCAAGAAATAATGCAAGCCTAAAATTGAAATACCTAGAAAGGTGAACTGAATCTTTGGGCCTCTAGAAATAATGCAAGCCTGAAATTGAAATACCTAGAAAGGTGACCTGAATCTTTGGGCCTCTAGAAAGGTTTATTACCTCCTCAAGCAGCATCAAACAATTCCATGCGTGCACCACAAATCTATACCAAGTTTGATCAGGATGTACTTTTCCAAATCAGAATTAGCGCTAGAGCTAGCAAGATCAATGATATGGCCGTGAGACAGAGAAGGAACGAACAAACTCACCCCTCTCGCGACCTCCCTGGTAGATGCGCCGCCGCCGCGCACGACAGAGGGAGAAAAACAACTGGTGAAGGGGGAGCGGGGCGACCTTCGAAGGCCGTAGGGAGAGGGCGGCCGGAGTAGGGCGGCGGAGGCCAGAAGGAGAGGGCGGCCGGAGGAGAGAGAGGACAAGCGGCGCTTGGGCGGGCGGCCCTATGGGGAACAGAGAGGAGTCGCGCGAGAGGGGGGAGCGATGTGGTGCGGGCAGGGGAGATTTTTTTAGTTCTCTTTTAGTGGGCCCGAGGATAACTAACCCAATTAGAACCTCTCCACCGGGCTAGTTTTTTTAGCTGGGTTAGAGCAAACTAGCTCAAACTAACCCCTCTTGTTTCGATAATTTGAGGCGATTTCAACCCAAACTAGCTCTAACTCAAAGATCCAAACAAAGAGGAGTGTTACTGTACATGCTACAGTGTGGACCGTATCACATTGTTTTTATGGCCATATCACCACATTGTTTTCTACTGCTGGTTCACTGGGCTACCGTGGTTTGCACTGCTGGTTCACTGGGCTGCTGTGGTTCGCACTCCTCCGACCTGAGTACTACTCCCTCCGTTCCTAAATATAAGTCTTTGTAGATATTTCACTGTGGACCACATACGGATGTATATAGATGCATTTTATGTGTAGATTCACTCATTTTTCTCCGTATGTGGTCCATAGTGAAATCTCTCCAAAGACTTATACTCCCTCCGTTCCTAAATATTTGTCTTTTTAGAGATTTCAAATAAACTACCACATACGGATGTATGTCGACATATTTTAGAGTGTAGATTCACTCATTTTGCTCTGTATGTAGTCACTTGTTGAAATCTCTAGAAAGACAAATATTTAGGAACAGAGGGAGTATTTAGGAACGGAGGGAGTCGTATAGTACTAGTATATACCGCATCATTCTTTGCTCCTTCTTACTACTCCGACATTTGGGAGAGCCAGCATCCGGGTCGACGTGTCATGCACCAGATTAGAGCGTGGAACGGAAGGGGGCATCACCCCGGTCGGAGCACCAGTAATTCATGACTATAGTGAGTGGTCATATCACAAGTCTTTCCAGCAGTAACACGCCGTCAAATCGCACAGCCCCACTCGCTCACCCTCCTCGCCTCTCTGTCAAACCGCCTACCCAAAAACGGTCGCGCGTACTGCCCGGGAAAAGCCCCGCCCTCAACTTTTAACTACGCGAAAATAGTTCAAGCTTGTTCGTTCTATATAAATACAGTACTTGTTGTATGTTTATTCAGCCGTGGGGTTGTTCAATGAATGGAGGGCGGGGAGCACAAGTGAACAATACTGTAGTACTACCTCCGTCCTGGTTTATAGGTCCCCTTTGTAGTTTGTGCCAAATTTTGACTAAAGATTTAACTAACAAAATGTTAATGCATGTCAAGAAAAATTATCTCATTGGATTCGTATTTGAACATAGTTTTCAAAAATATAATATTTGGTGACATGCGTGAACATTTTGTTAGTTTAATCTATGGTCAAAATTTGGCACGAAATACAATGGGGACCAATAAACCCGGACGGAGGTAGTACTACTAGTAGTAAGTAGGAGTCGTACAATAGTCACCTTAAATAGAGAGTTTCTTTTCTTTAATGCCATGTACAGAAATTGAAACGCTTGTTGTGGAGAGAAAAAAGATAATCACTCCACTATATATGGACGCAGGGGCCTAAGCGCTTGCTTTACTAGGGTTGCTCTCTTCATTCTCTCATCCTCTCCAGATATAAACAAGACAGCGGTAGCGACATTTTCTCTCTACTCACCGCTGGTCACAGATCCGGCCGGATCTCTTCGGCTGATGTGTGTAGAGGACTAAAAGGTGCATCGTTCATGCGGTCATATCCACCGAGGGAGGAAACCCACAGCTGCCGGAGGGGCCCGATCCTCTGCCCGTGCCGTTCTCTCCGACACAGCACCGGCTCGGGAGGTCCTCCGACCCTTCTTCCTCCCTGCCGTATTATCCGCAGATCCGACCTGCCGCTGCCGACATCCCGGGGATCCTCAGGTATAAGTTCTTCGAAAGCGGCCTTGCCTACTGCCCCAGCTCCCCACATGTCTACATGTGCATCTTTTTCTACTTCCATCAGCTCTTCCAAAGCCACCTAAATTTTTAGTATCATTAGAGGTAAAGCTACTTCATGCATTCGAATCTAGGGCTTTGTTCAAACAACGAAGAAAGGGGGGAAAGTTGTAGCATGAATCTAGGACTTGATTCAAAGAGGAAATAATATGGTGAAAGTAGTAGAGACCGGATACCCAACCGGTCTCTTGGTTGAGAAGGGAAATAATGTGAAAACGCAGTACAAACTGGATAAGGAACGGATCTATTATTGGTTGAAAAAAGGATAGAAAGTGGCGGCTGGTGGACAAGCCAATAGAGTATGTCCAGGATTAGATTTGCTGCCATCACATAGTAAAATGTCAACAGGACTAGATTTGCTGCCCTCACATAGTAAAAGGTCTCAGGATTAGATTTGCTGCCCTCACATAGTAAAAGGTCTCAGGATTAGATTTTTTGCCCTCACATAGTAAAAGGTCTCCAGGATTAGATTTGCTTCCCTCACATAGTAAAAGGTCTCCAGGATTAGATTTGCTGCCCTCACAGAGTATAAGGTCTCCAGGTTTAGATTTGCTGCCCTCACATAGTACAAGGTCTCCAGGATTATGTTTGCTGCCCTCACATAGCATGAACAAACTCGGCATCACCACTTTATGCCTCCTTGTAGGTACATTGTGCTGATGTGTCCACTGTCGCATGTCCTTATACCAACCTTTTGCTGTTGTTAATGTAAGGGCCCATGTAAAATGAAGCGATCACACTGTTACCTTAGGGACATGTCTAACTAGTGTTATTGTTAATCTAATGCCTCCAGTGATAAGATGCAATTAAACTGTGTTACAAATGGCACTCCTATTGTTTTCCCCAGTATGATAAGTAAGTTGCACCTTTACGCTACTGAGTGTCCTGGTGTCCCCATGGTCCCATGCCCTTAAACCAACTCTTTAGCTGTTGTTGATTTACTGTGTCTGGTAAACAAGCAATGCCACCATTAACGTAATCCCATATTTGAGGAATCTCATTGTTGATCGTAATGCTTCGGGTAACATGAAGCATTGCTGACGTTTTAAAATTTCTACTGTCCTTGCGTGATTTCCATGAACATAATTAAGATGCTTCTTTTCATTTTGTATATGTTTCGTATATTCTTATTGACCAGCAACTGTTTACTTTCTATCTTTTTGTGCAGATAGGGATATTCATTTCACCTTGTTGCTATTGTGACCTTTTGGTGAACTGCACAAAACACTTTTTTTTGGAATGAGTGTCTTGTGCAGTTCAACTAAAATGTCACGTGGGCAACATCTCTCAATTTTGGTGGAACTGCACAAAATGGTGATTGGAGTTTCCAAAATCCCCGTCAAGTTCTGCTGGTAATCTCGTGCAACATTTTATTAGCCTTTGCAAGATGGAGCCGTCACTGTCACCACAATGGCACTTTATTTTAGTGGAACTGCACAAAAGGATAAGAAAATTATAGTTGCACCTTACATGAACCGGACAGCCAACCTTAATGTTCCTGAATTTTAGTGCAACTACTAAAGAAGAACCTGCCAGCTCACAAGAGCAAGTACTTCTTGCTAGCTGAATGATGCAATCTTTGCTTCATTTTAGGTGAACTGAAGAAAAAGGCGCATGAATTGAATCATGGAACTCCAGGCAGACCTCATCCAAGTAGAGCTGGAGGTTGAGTTCAAGGAGGCCGCTATTAAAGTGAAATCATGCTCTCTTGTCTCCTTGTTTATGCTGTGCAAACATGTTGTGCAAACAGTAATACTCAACTACAGATGTTGTGACGGTCAAGAGCATTCGCCAAGTTCTTCGATTGTATGACATGGCTAGCCAAGATGGATTTAATCCCGATATTCACTTTATCAAAAGGCTCTAACGGGTTGGTTCTGAATCTTGCAAGTTGGGAATCAGTGAGATGTGTCGGCATCTTTGTTGTACTTATTATTTGAATCTTATTTGTTGGTTCTGAATCTTGCAAGCTGGGAATCAATGAGATGTGTAGGCATCTTTGTTGTACTTATTATTTGGATCTTATTTGTTGGTTCTGAATCTTGCAAGCTAGGAATCAATGAGATGTGTAGGCATCTTTGTTGTACTTATTATTTGGATCTTATTTGTTGGTTCTGAATCTTGCAAGCTGGGAAACACGGCATGATGATGCAGAGGACAACAACCATAACAAACAGTTCAAACTTGGTAGTATTATCTTTGTGGAAGTGCGACAAATGTGTTGATCATGTGCGTCCTGAGAATAATAATTCTAATTGTTGTGCATGTTGATCCTGTTGCACTGATAGAACGAGTGAATGCATTGCTTGTTTTAAGTATAAATTTCTATTAAAGCTAATTAAATTTAAGTAAAGTGACCACTAACTCCTGTTATTACAGTACCAATACAGACCCGCTCGTGAACTGACGTGTGGCCGGAGTAGGTTTCTTAATGGAGGCGTTTGAATGCACCGAGGGTGCATCTTCTGTCGGGCGTGCAGCGGACGAGGGAGGGGTAGTAACTGTTGTCGCCTGTACACACTCAGCTTACTGTTGAATCCAGTTCCCCAAGAGCTGAAAAATGAACTGTTGCCGCTGCCTACACACTCGTTCACTCGAAGAGACTCCAATGGCGATCTGAGGGGTGAGCCTGCTGGATATGGACTTCAGCAAGGAGTTCCCCTTTGAGTTCACTGTTCAGTCCTATGGTTGCACCAAGTTGAATGTGATGTACACCAATGATACGAACTCGGTGAAGCTCTGCCTCGCCTCGGTCCTATGGCTGCACCAGGTTCTGGAGCATTTGCCCGTTTCATCGGCAGCGCCGACTACACCTTCGCTACGGTGGAGAGAAGGAAGAACGCGACGATTCGGCCATCTGGTGCAACAAGCTTGTCGACATCCGGAAGCAATACAAGATCATCAGCAATGGGCAGGAGAAGGACTTCGTGGTTGACCTCGCTGAGACCATCATCGACCCCTGATACGCCAACATGAAAGAAGACGACCTGAACATGTGGGAGGTACCTCTGAATCTAGCCTACATAACCTATGCGGCCAAGGACGCATACGCATGCTACGACATGTACAGGCAGATCTTGGACATGAGGGCGTGTCTTCTTCCCGTAACCGACGAGTACACGGACAGCCGCAGCGTCATGATCAAGCGTGCCAGGAAGGTCTAGATGTTGTACTTTATCTGTTTATAAGCACCTTTATCCTCTGAGTGTTTCATGCATTAGCCTATGTGTCGTAATTTTCTGTTTTGTCTGAAATATTTCTTTTAAGAACCCATTAACATGATTGCTTTTTAGTGGCTATTTGCTTATGTATGTAAACTAGTTCACTTGTCCGTAAAAAAACTAGTTCACTCAGCCGCCGTGCTTTGAATCTCCTTCCTCCCAACATATTCCCCTCCTCAGGTGGGCCCAGCAGGTCTCTGAATTTTCTCCCACTTTCTTTTTTGATGTAAACTGAGTTTTCTCCCAGTACTTTCCCCTAGAACCAACTCAACTGTCCCACGTCTAGCCTAAAAAATAATAATACCCCACGTCTATTAACTCATCAAATTAAAATGATATTTTATTTCGTAAGATGAAAGTTCTTACAAAATAATAATAATAATTGTTTATATATAACTTGGCAAGTTAACTCCTAGTGATTGCGTACATAAGCTTGCAAAGATTTTACTAACTTGCAATCATGTGTTTATGTTTCTATAACATTTCTCCGTATAGCCCAACATGATATTTTCACCCAGCCCAGCAAGTCCACGGATTTCAAGAAAAATGCAAATGGGATTTAAACGGGCTGCATAGATGCTACATCATTGTTTCACCCAACCCACCAAATGGACTAAAAAAACAAATGGACTGGCTGACATGTGGGCCAGTAGGTCGAAGCCTAAGAAGGCGTTCGATTTACATCCAATGGCCGGCATTCTTCTTCAATCTCTCGTCTTCTTCCCCCAGCGCTGCCGGAACCGCCTGCTCCAGCCTTCGGCGTCCAGCGGCGTTGTTTTGCGCTCCCCAGCGAAACGCTACCCCGCCGACGGCCAGGCCATCCCTCCACTCCGCACCTCCTGTTATTCTCTGCCGAGTGTAGGCCCACCTCGCACCCGAACCAGTCAAGTTTCCCACTCCTCTCCGTCTGTGACTCCACTGTCGCGTCTTCCCCATCTCCGGGTCATTCCAGTCTGGTGCCTCGCCGTCGTCCACCGCCTTGGTGCGCTCAGCGCGGCGTGGTCAACATACGAGAGTCATCGGAAGAGGACTGTGCGTGGAGAGACTGACGGCCAGGACCCACGAGGTCCATGGTCGCACGCAAGGAAAGTTCCTCCTTATTACGCATTGTACGTGCACTGTACGTGGGAAGGGCTTCTGTATTTCACGAAAAAAACGTTCCCCTGGTGACAGGTCGGACCCATTAGCTATATCTTCGCACGCAAGGAAGTGCCTCCTTATTACGCACCAAAAATTAATACCCCCTGCTAGCTGGGACCCACCATAGTGGGTGGCTGACTTGTGGGCCTACTAAGTTGACGAGGACGGAGGGCTTTGTCAACTTAGTAAATATGAATGATTCTAGCTCCAGTGACCGTACGATGTCCATCCAACGGTCATAGTGCTTCTTCAACCTCTGGTCTTCTTGCTCCAGCCGCCCAAAGCAGCACCGGTCATGTCGCGTGCTCCTGCCTCTCATGCCCGGCTATGATGCCGCGGAGGCCTCACCGCCCCCTACTACTCCCACCGCTGGCCCAGGGTATCCCTCTACTCACCCACACCCCCTGTTATTCTGCGGCGACGGCAGCCTCACGTTGCAGCCGAACGAGTGAACCCTCGTACTCCCCTCCGCGTGGGCATCCACTGTCGCGTCTTCCCCGGCTCTGCGCCGTCCCCTTCCTAGGCCTCGCCGTCGTCCACCGCCGTGGTGCTCTCCGCGCGGCGTGGTCAACGTGGTCAAGGAACGACTTCCATCGGAAGAGTACTGTACATGGAGAGGCTGACAGCTGGGTCCACGGCCACAGCCCAGTTTTTTTGTGATTTGCCAAGTAAGTCGCTTTG
This sequence comes from Triticum aestivum, assembly GCF_018294505.1. Classification (NCBI taxonomy): domain Eukaryota; kingdom Viridiplantae; phylum Streptophyta; class Magnoliopsida; order Poales; family Poaceae; genus Triticum; species Triticum aestivum. The sequence continues at coordinate 519,454,860 of NC_057808.1, read as the reverse complement.
TTAGTCCTGTTGGGATGCAAATCTTCCAAGACGAGGAGAGCTTCATTCGGCTAGCCGAGAAAATTGCCCATCAGTAATGAGAAATGGGTTGTACATTTTTAAAACACATCAAACCGGCAATTAGTTTCAAATATCTTTTTTTTCTTTTCGAGATTTTAAATTACATTAATTTTTATGCATGGAGAATTTGTTGAATTTTATATTGATATAAATTTATTTTTTAAATCAGTTTGAATGTGAGTCGGAATTTCGGGATTAAGAACAGTTCGGACCGCACCGAAATATGCAAAAATTCATATAATTTTTTAACCATGGCCACGATATGGGTTGTAATGCTAACAAAAAGAATATGGGTTAAAAAACCTTAAGAATTAGCGAATGGGCTGTAAATTATTAGAAATAATGGCAGATGGGCTGTATGCTGTTTTCCACAGATTTGAGGCTTTCCTAAAAAAAGGTTGACGCACAAGCAGTGACTGTTGGATGTCCATCGAACGGCCGTCGTGCTTCTTCAATCTCTGCTCTTCCTGCTCCAGCCGCTCAAACAAGCGCCGGCGGGACTGCCTGCTCCCTCCTCCCCGCGGCCGGCTGTGCTGCCGCGCAGGCCTCACCGCCCCACCGTACTCCCATCGCTGGCCTAGCCATCCCTCTACTCACCCACACCTGCTGTTATTCTCCGGCGACGGCAGACGAACCAGTAAACCCTCGTACAGTCGTACTCCCCTCCGCGTGGGAAACAACTGCCGAGTCTTCCCTGCCTCCGTGTCGTTCCCTTCCTAGGCCTCGCCGTCGTCCACCGCCCTGGTGCTCTCGGCGCGGCCTGGTCAACGTGGTCAACGACCGACATGCATCTGAAGTGGACTGTACGTGGAGAGGCCGACAGCTGGGTCCACGGCCGCACGCAAGGAAATGCCTCCTTATTACGCGCAAAATAATGATTCCTCCACCTGACATCAGGGACCCACCGAAAGGGCCTCTGTATTTCACGAAAAAAACGTTACCGCCGCTGACAGCTCGGACCCACCAGCTATATCTTCGCACGCAAGGAAGTGCCTCCTTATTACGCACAAAAAAATGAATACTCCCCCTGTTAGCTGGGACCCAGTATAGTGGCAGGCTGACTTGTGGGCCTACTAAGTTGACGGGGACGGAGGGCTTTGTCAACTTAGTCAATATGCACGATTCTAGCTCCAGTGACCGTACGATGTCCATCCAACGGCCGTAGTGCTTCTTCAACCTCTGGTCTTCTTGCTCCAGCCGCCCAAACCAGCGCCGGTCGTGCCTCGTGCTCCTGCCTCCCGTGGCCGGCTGCGATGCGGCGGAGGCCTCACCGCCCCCTACTACTCCCACCGCTGGCCAGGCCATCCCTCTACTCACCCACACCCCCTGTTATTCTGCGGCGACGGCAGCCTCACACCGCAGCGAACCAGTGAACCCTCGTACTCCTCTACGCGTGGGCATCCACTGCCGCGTCTTCCCCGGCTCCGCGTCGTCCCCTTCCTAGGCCTCGCCGTCGTCCACCGCCCTGGTGCTCTCGGCGCGGCGTGGTCAACGTGGTCAAGGAACGGCTTCCATCGGACGTGGACTGTACGTGGAGAGGCTGACAGCTGGGTCCACGGCCGCAGCAAGGAAGTGCCTCCTTATTACGTGCAAAATAATTATTCCTCCACCTGACAGCGGGGACCCACCGGACGGGCCACCGTATTTCGCGAAAAAACGTTTGCCCCTGACTGCTGGGACCCACCAGCTACATCTTCGCACGCAAGGAAGTGCGTCCGGGCAAAAAAAAACGATTCGCCCCCTGACTGCTGGGACCCACCAGCTACATCTTCGCAGGCAAGGAAGTGCCTGACAGTCGGGACCCACCTGGTCGAAGCATACATAGCGTTGTCATTCTGGTCGCGAACGTGTACGTACATATATACTGGTGGATGTAGAGGCGCGCACGTGTCGTAGTAGAGGAGCATACGTGTCGTTGTATAGGCACGCACGTAGCATGTACACGTACGTACAGCGGCCAGGGTGCAAGAAAGAAAATACGGCCACGTATGTGTACATATGGGCGGGGTCTCGAACGCCTACTCGCGCATACGTACGGCCAGGGCTCGTGTACATGGCTGGGTCGGAACGGAGAAACAGCGTCGTCGTCGTGTTCATGGGGAGGCAACGGAATGCGTCGTGTTCATGGGGAGGCAACAGAATGCGTCGTGTTCATGGGGAGGGGTGTGCCGTACCGCAAAACGGAGGAAACGGACCTCCTACAGTCGAAACGGGGGTCCTGTTGATCGGGAGGAGTGTGGCGTACCGCAAACGGAGGAACGGACCTCCTACGGTCGAAACGGGGGTCCTGTTGATCGGGAGGGCTGTGGCGTACCGCAAAACGGAGGAAACGGACCTCCTACGGTCGAAACGGGGGTCCTGTTGATAGGGAGGGGTGTGGCGTACCGCAAAACGGACGAAACGGACCTCCTACGGTCGAAACGGGGGTCCTGTTGATCGGGAGGGGTGTGGCGTACCGCAAAACGGACGAATCGGACCTGCTATGGTCGAGACGGGGGTCATATTCATCGGGAGGGGTGTGGCGTACCGCAAAACGGGACTCCACGGGATACTGTTCATCTCCACCGTCGACCTCCTCTAGCCTCCACGGGCTACCGTCGACCTCCTCCGGCCTCCACGGGCTCCTGTTCATCCAGCCTCCACCGTGCGCTACTCCACCGACTACTGTTCAACCACCCCTCCACGGGCACCCCTCCACCGTCTACTGTTCATCCAGCCCTCCACACCACGGGGTCCTGTTCAACCACCCCTCCACCGTCTACTGTTCATCCAGCCCTCCACCACACCACGGGGTCCTGTTCATCCAGAGGCAACGCCACCGCTCACTGTTCATCCAAACCCCCCCGCAACGCTCACTGTTCATCCTAGAGGCAGCATCGATCGGCTTCAGTTAGCAGCAGTAGCGAAGGAATCGCTCGATCGGGTTCAGTTAACAGCCATCGATCGATCGCTCGGGTTCAGTAACGCGTAGCCTGCAGTGCAATCGCTCGGGTTCAGTTAGAGCCCAACGCCTCGCTCGGGTTCAGTTAGAGCCAACGCCTCGCACACACGCGCGTACGTGTACGAGAGAAACGCGCATCGCTCGGCCCCCGACCTCCCACCGTAACCGGGAACTCGCCGAAATTTTCCTCGCCCTCGCTTGTAACACGGTTTTTTCCGTCATGGACTGCCCAAAGAATGTCATGCAGCTGCGTCTCCGGCCCACCCAGGACGAAAAGCCCATTTTCTGTCATGATTTTTTGTCATAGAAGTAGGAGCCCACCACATCTATTATGATACCGGGTTTTGTCACAATTATCGTCATAGAAGTGTCATATGTATGACAAAAAAAATTCGTTCGGCCCAAAATGTCACGGATGTGTCTTTTTTTGCAGTGAATGCCTGGAGCTCGATGTTCCACTCAGCGACCCTTCCAGCAGAGTTGGGGCTCCTCAGCACTCTCTCCAATGGGTATGCTGAGACGACCTTGATGGGGTGGCCCTGGAAAGTGTCGCAACTTGCGCGAGGCCACCAAGAGTGCGAGAAGAAGCTTTTGGGGCATGGGGTATCATGCCCTTGCGTCCCGCAACGCCGTGTTGACGAAATACACCGGGTGCTCGACGAGGGCTGGCGCGTTGGTGAGGCTCATGTCTTGTGGAAGCTGGGACGTCTCCTGAGGCGGTGGAGCTCCTGGTGCCTTCGCTTGCGGGAATCTCTGTGACATCGTCATGCCAAGCTTGGTCTTCTGTTGATGCCGCTACGGCTCTTGCTGTGCCTTACTGATCTTGCGTCATCCCGGTTGGCGGCGTAGCTTGGCGCGGCACTCCCTTGGCTTGGCGCTCCTCCCGCACCGCCACTAGCACCGCGCTGGTGGACTACAGGGTGGCGGCAAGATAAAGTACTAGAGGCTCGAGAGGTCGTGGCGCCACCATCACCGGAGGGCTGGTCAGGTATCTCTTGAGGTCTTGAAAGGCTCGGTCGGCCTCCGGGGTCCACTCGAATGGGCCCTTCTTCTTCATCAGCTTGAAGAAGGGTAAGGCGCGCTCTCCTAGCTTGGAGATGAAGCGTCCCAACTCTGTTACCCGACCAGCCAGCTTCTGCATTTCCTTGAGGGTCTGCGGTGGGCTCATATCCTCAATGGCCTTGATCTTCTCTGGCTTCGCCTCGATCCCTCTGTGGGACACGAGGAATCCCAGTAGCTTGCCGGAAGGGACACCGAATACGCACTTCTCCGGGTTGAGCCGCAAGTTCACCTGGCGCGGGCTCACAAAGGTCTCCTGCAGATCTTGGGTTAAGGTTCTTGCCTCCCAAGACTTTACCACAATGTCATCGACGTAGGCCTCTGTGTTTCTTCCGAGGTGCCGCCCTAAGGCGATGTGCATCAACCGTTGAAAGGTCGCGCCCACGTTGCACAGTCCGAAGGGCATGCAGGTGTAACAGTACACCCCACACGGGGTCAGGAAGGCTGTCTTCTCTACATCTTCTACTGCCATCCTGATTTGGTGATACCCTGAGAACGCATCCAGGAAGCACAACAGGTCGCACTCGGCGGTGGAGTCGACAATCTGGTCGATGCGTGGGATAGGAAATGGATCTTGAGGGCACGCCTTGTTGAGGTTGGTGAAGTCGACGCACATTCGCTCCTTCCCGCCTTTCTTCAGCACTACGATCGGGTTCGCCAGCCATTCGGGGTACCGAACCTCGCGAATGGCACCCGCCGCCTCCAACTTGCGGGTCTCCTAGACGATGAAGGCCTGCTTCTCCGTGGACTGCCGTCTCGCCCGTTGCTTGACAGGGCGCACATTGGGGCATACCCTTACGTGATGCTGGATCACCTCTCTCGGGACCCCCACCAGCTGATCGGGCTCCCATGCGAATATATCCTTGTTTGCGCGCAAGAATTTCACCAATGCTTCCTCTTGGCTTGGGTCGAGGCCGGCACCTATGGTAAAGGTGGCTCCTGAGGTCGCGTCCTCATCGACAGGCACCTGCTTGGTTTCCGCCTTGTCTTGGGTGAACAACTACTTCTTCTTGTTTGGTGCGGCTCCCTTGGACTCGGAGATGCCTGCGTCAGTGGGCTGCGCCGCCGCGGCGGTCTTGAGGGCAAGCTTGAGTGCTGCCAAGGCTTCCTTGGCGTCCCCCTTGATGGTGAGGACGCCCTTGCTTCCAGGCATCTTCATGAGGTTGTAGGCCGGATGGGTCGCTGCCATGAATTGGGCCAGTGCCGGGTACCCGAGGATGGCGTTGAACGGGAGGCCGATGCGGGTGATGTCGAAGTCGACCAGCTCGGTGCGTGATACGTCTCCAACGTATCTATAATTTTTGATTGCTCCATGCTATATTATCTTCTGTTTTCGACATTATTGGGCTTTATTCTTCACTTTTATATTATTTTTGGGACAAACCTATTAACCGGAGGCCCAGCCCAGAATTGTTATTTTTTTGCCTATTTCAGAGTTGCGCAGAAAAAGAATATCAAAGGGAGTCCAAATGGAATGAAACCTTCGGGAACATGATTTTCAGAATGAACATGATCCAGAGGACTTGGACCCTGCGTCAAGAAATCAAGCAGGAAGCCACGAGGTAGGGGGGCATGCCTACCCCCTGGGCGCGCCCTCCACCCTCGTGGGCCCCATGTTGCTCCACCGACATACTCCTTCCTCCTATATATACCTACGTACCCCCAAACGATCAGATACGGAGCCAAAACCCTAATTCCACCGCCACAACCTTCTGTACCCACGAGATCCCATCTTGGGGCCTGTTCCGGAGCTCCGTTGGAGGGGGCATCAATCACGGTGGGCTTCTACATCAACACCATAGCCTCTCCGTTGAAGTGTGAGTAGTTTACCTCAGACCTTCGGGTCCATAGTTATTAGCTAGATGGGCTTCTGCTCTCTTTTTGGATCTCTACATTGTTCTCCCCTCTCTCGTGGAGATCTATTCGATGTAATCTTCTTTTGCGGTGTGTTTGTTGAGACCGATGAATTGTGGGTTTATGATCAAGATTATCTATGAACAATATTTGAATCTTCTGAATTCCTTTATGCATGATTGGTTATCTTTGCAAGTCTCTTCGAATTATCAGTTTGGTTTGGCCTACTAGATTGATCTTTCTTGTAATGGGAGAAGTGCTTAGCTTTGGGTTCAATCTTGCGGTGTCCTTTCCAAGTAACAGTAGGGGCAGCAAGGCACGTATTGTATTGTTGCCATCGAGGATAGCAAGATGGTTTTTTTTATCATATTGCATGAATTTATCCCTCTACATCATGTCATCTTGCTTAAAGTGTTACTCTGTTCTTATGAACTTAATACTCTAGATGCATGCTGGATAGCAGTCGATGTGTGGAGTAATAGTAGTAGTTGCAGGCAGGAGTCGATCTACTTGTCTCGGACGTGATTCCTATATACATGATCATACCTAGATATTCTCATAACTTGCTCAATTCTGTCAGTTGCTCAACAGTAATTTGTTCACCCACCATAAAATACTTATGCTCTTGAGAGAAGCCACTAGTGAAACGTATGGCCCCCGGGTCTATCCTCCATCATATTAATCTTCCAACACTTAGCTATTTCCGTTGCTTTTTATTTTTCTTTTATTTTACTTTGCATCTTTATCACAAAAATACCAAAAATATTATCCTATCATATCTATCAGATCTCACTCACGTAAGTGACCGTGTAGGGATTGACAACCACTTATCGCGTTGGTTGCGAGGATTTATTTGTTTGTGTACGTGCGAGGGACTTGTGTGTAGCCTCCTACTGGATTGATACCTTGGTTCTCAAAAGCTGAGGGAAATACTTACGCTACTTTGCTGCATAACCCTTTCCTCTTCAAGGGAAAACCAACGCAGTGCTCAAGAGGTAGCAAGAAGGATATCTGGCGCCGTTGCCGGGGAGGTCTACGCAAAAGTCAACATACCAAGTACCCATCACAAACCCTTATCTCCCGCATTACATTATTTGCCATTTGCCTCTCGTTTTCCTCTCCCCCACTTCACCCTTGCCGTTTTATTCGCCCTCTCTTTTCCGTTTGCTTCTGTTCTCTCGTCTTTCCTTCGCCATGTCTGAATCTGGGGAGGTTATCGCTAATGAAGGCAATAATAACAACTTGGGAAATTTTGATGCTTTTGATGATCCTCTTGAGGGACCTACCATCTTGCACACCAAAAAGTTTCAAGTCCGTAGTGGCAATATTATTGGGAAAGGAGTTATTCAAGATTTCCTTACTTGTGCCGGCGTTTTTCCCATTATGGGTGTCTCTATTCTTCATAAAACTAGTAGCCTTGCGGATGCAATATCTTTGCTTGTAGTTGAACTTGAAAGGCAATTTCTTCATATGTATCCTTGCATACAAAGAATTTTCCTAGAATTTTCTAATATTGAGCATTCTTCTGTTAAGCGTTCCGCCACTATCTTTTTGGCTCATTAGTTTAGATTCATAATGAAAGAGGCTAGAGAAATCTTTGCGCATTATTGGGTAGATGCTAGTCATCCTCCCATAGAAGCTATCCTTTTTAATCAAGAAGACATGATGCATTTACAATCTTTGGATCATGTTGCTTATAATAAAAATCTTAGGAAAAAGGTTCCAGCCGATGTTCTAGTTGATAGAATTTCCGAGCTTAATGATGATTTTGCTATTCAGAATAATGGATTAGGTTTTTCTCTTGAACGAAGGCTTGTGACTTTTTGCCAAAAGAATGCTTGTAATGATGAATTGGTTGTGCAATACAAAGGGCCAAGGGAGGAACCCATACCTCCCGAGATTGATCTTAGGGACTTTTGTCCCATTAAATTTAGCCCTTTTGATTATTTTTGCTTGCCTCAAAGAAAACTTTCTGCTGAACGTAGAGAATATGAGAAAAGTTTTAATGACTTGCCGTACCATTATTATGGCAACACTTAGATCTATCCTTGCTTCTATGCCTAGCTAGGGGCGTTAAACGATAGCGCTTGTTGGGAGGCAACCCAATTTAATTTTAGTTTTTTGCTTTTTGCTTCTGTTTAGGAATAAATATTTGATCTAGCCTCTGGTTAGATGTGTTTTTATGTTTTAATTAGTGTTTGTGCCAAGTTAAACCTATAGGATCTTCTTGGATGATAGTTATTTGATCTTGCTGTAATTTCCAGATACTTTCTGTTCACGAAAATAATTGTTAAAAATAACCAGAACATGATAAAATATTGATTCCAATTGCTTCTGATCAATAAACAAATTGCCTAGGTCTTCCTATTTTTTCTGATTTTTTGGAGTTCTAGAAGTTTGAGTTAGTTACAGATTACTACAGACTGTTCTGTTTTTGACAGATTCTGTTTTTTGTGTGTTCTTTGCTTATTTTGGTGATTCTATGGCTAGTAAAAGAGTTTATAAACCATAGAGAAGTTGGAATACAGTAGGTTTAACACCAATATAAATAAAAAACGAGTTCAGTACAGTACCTTGAAGTGGTCTTTTGTTTTCTTTCGCTAACGGAGCTCGCGAGATTTTCTGTTAAGTTTTGTGTTGTGAAGTTTTCAAGTTTTGGGTAAAAGATTTGATGGATTATGGAACAAGGAGTGGCAAGAGCCTACGCTTGGGGATGCCCATGGCACCCCAAATATAATCTAAGGACAACAAAAGCCAAAGCTTGGGGATGCCCCGGAAGGCATCCCCTCTTTCGTCTACTTCCATCGGTAACTTTACTTGGAGCTATATTTTTATTCACCACATGATATGTGTTTTGCTTGGAGCGCCTTGTATGATTTGAGTCTTTGTTTGTTAGTTTACCACAATAATCCTTGCTGTACACACCTTTTGAGAGAGACACACATAATTCGGAAATTATTAGAATACTCTATGTGCTTCACTTATATCTTTTGAGTTATACAGTTTTTGCTCTAGTGCTTCACTTATATCATTTAGAGCACGGTGGTGGATTTGTTTTATAGAAACTATTGATCTCTCATGCTTCACTTATATTATTTTGAGAGCCTTAAAATAGCATGGCAATTTGCTTTAATTAATATCATGAGAAATTTGATGCTTGATAATTGTTTTGAGATATAAAGGTGGTAATATCATAGTTGTGCTAGTTGAGTAATTGTGGAATTAAAAAATACATGTGTTGGAGTTTGTGATTCCTATAGCATGCACGTATGGTGAACCGTTATGTAACGAAGTCGGAGCATGAAGTATTTGTTGATTGTCTTCCTTTGTGTGGCGGTCGGGATCACGCGATGGTTAACTCCTACCAACCCTTCCCCTAGGAGCATGCGTTGTAGTACTTTGCTTCGAGGGCTAATAAATTTGTGCAATAAGTATATGAGTTCTTTATGACTAATGTGAGTCCATGGATTATACGCACACTTACCTTTCCGCAATTTTCTAGCCTCCTCGGTACCGCGCATTGCCCTTTCTCACCTTGAGAGTTGGTGCAAACTTCGCCGGTCCATCCAAACCCCGTGATATGATACGCTCTATCACACATAAACCTCCTTATATCTTCCTCAAAACAGCCACCATACCTACCTATCATGGCATTTCCATAGCCATTCCGAGATATGTTGCCATGCAACTTTCCACCGCTTCATTTATCATGACATACTCCATCATTGTCATATTGCTTTGCATGATCATGTAGTTGACATTGTATTTGTGGCAAAGCCACCGTTCATAATTCTTTCATACATGTCGCTCTTGATTCATTGCATATCCCGGTACACCGCCAGAGGCATTCATATAGAGACATATTATGTTCTAAGTATTGAGTTGTAATTCATGAGTTGTAAGGAAATAAAAGTGTGATGATCATCATTATTAGAGCATTGTACCAAGTGAGGAAAGGATGATGCAGACTATGATTCCCCCACAAGTCGGGATGAGACTCCGGACTAAAAAAAAGTGGCCATAAAAAAGAAGAGAAAAGGCCCAAATAAAAAAATGATGAAGGAAAAAGAGAGAAGGGACAATATTAATATCCTTTTACCACACTTGTGCTTCAAAGTAGCACCGTGATCTTCATAATAGAGAGTCTCTCATTTTGTCACTTTCATATACAGTGGGAAATTTCATTATAGAACTTGGCTTGTATATTCCAATGATGGGCTTCCTCAAATGCCCGAGGTCTTCGTGAGCAAGCAAGTTGGATGCACACCCACTTAGTTTCTTTTTGAGCTTTCATACACTTGTAGCTCTAGTGCATCCGTTGCATGTCAATCCCTACTCCTCACATTAACACAATTGATGGGCATCTCCATAGCCCGTTGATTAGCCTCGTTGATGTGAGACTTTCTCCTTTTTTGTCTTCCCACATAACCCCTACCATTATACCTTATTCCACCATAGTGGTATATCCATGGCTAGCGCTCATGTATTGCGTAAGAGTTGAAAAGGCTGAAGCGCGTTAAAAGTATGAACCAATCGCTTGGCTACAACCGGGGTCGTACATGATATGAATATTTTGTGGGGGGGAAGATGGAGCATAGCCAGACTATATGATTTTGTAGGGATAACTTGCTTTGGCTATGTTATTTTGATAAGACATAATTGCTTAGTTAGTATGCTTGAAATATTATTGTTTTTATGTCAACATTAAACTTTTATCTTGAATCATATCAAATCTGAACATTCATGCCACAATAAGAAGAATTACATTGAAATTTTCCTAAGTAGCATTCCACATCAAAAATTCTGTTTTTCTCATTTACCTACTCGAGGACGAGCAGGAATTAAGCTTGGGGATGCTTGATACGTCTCCAACGTATCTATAATTTTTGATTGCTCCATGCTATATTATCTTCTGTTTTGGACATTATTGGGCTTTATTATTCAATTTTATATTATTTTTGGGACTAACCTATTAACCGGAGGCCCAGCCCAGAATTGTTGTTTTCTGCCTATGTCAGAGTTTCGCAGAAAAAGAATATCAAACGGAGTGCAGACGGAATGAAACCTTCGGGAACGTGATTTTCGGAACGAACATGATCCAGAGGACTTGGACCCTACGTCAAGAAATCAAGCAGGAAGCCACGAGGTAGGGGGCGCGCCTACCCTCCTGGGCCCGCCCTCCACCCTCGTGGGCCCCATGTTGCTCCACCGACGTACTCCTTCCTCCTATATATACCTACGTACTGCCAAACGATCAGATACGGAGCCAAAAACCTAATTCCACCGCCGCAACCTTCTGTACCCTCGAGATCCCATCTTGGGGCCTGTTCCGGAGCTCCGCCGGAGGGGGCATCAATCACGGAGGGCTTCTACATCAACAGCATAGCCTCTCCGATGAAGTGTGAGTAGTTTACCTCAGACCTTCGGGTCCATAGTTATTAGCTAGATGGCTTCTTCTCTCTTTTTGGATCTCAATACAATGTTCTCCCCCTCTCTCGTGGAGATCTATTCGATGTAATCTTCTTTTGCGGTGTGTTTGTTGAGATCGGTGAATTGTGGGTTTATGATCAAGATTATCTATGAACAATATTTGAATCTTCTGAATTCTTTTATGTATGATTGGTTATCTTTGCAAGTCTCTTCTAATTATCAGTTTGGTTTGGCCTACTAGATTGATCTTTCTTGCAATGGGAGATGTTCTCAGCTTTGGGTTCAATCTTGCGGTGTCCTTTCCCAGTGACAGTAGGGGCAGCAAGGCACGTATTGTATTGTTGCCATCGAGGATAACAAGATGGGTTTTTTATCATATTGCATGAATTTATCCCTCTACATCATGTCATCTTGCTTAAAGCATTACTCTGTTCTTATGAACTTAATACTCTAGATGCATGCTAGATAGCGGTCGATGTGTGGAGTAATAGTAGTAGATGCAGGTAGGAGTCGGTCTACTTGTTTCGGACGTGATGCCTATATACATGATCATACCTAGATATTCTCATAACTATGCTCAATTCTGTCAATTGCTAAACAGTAATTTGTTCACCCACCGTAAAATACTTATGCTCTTGAGAGAAGCCACTAGTGAAACCTATGGCCCCCGGGTGTATCCTCCATCATATTAATCTTCCAACACTTAGCTATGTCCGTTGCTTTTTATTTTGCTTTTATTTTACTTTGCATCTTTATCACAAAAATACCAAAAATATTATCCTATCATATCTATCAGATCTCACGATCGTAAGTGACCGTGTAGGGATTGACAACCCCTTAGCGCGTTGGTTGCGAGGATTTATTTGTTTGTGTAGGTGCGAGGGACTCGTGTGTAGCCTCCTACTGGATTAATACCTTGGTTCTCAAAAACTGAGATAAATACTTACGCTACTTTGGTGCATCACCCTTTCCTCTTCAAGGGAAAACCAACGCAGTGCTCAAGAGGTAGCAGTGTGGTAGTTCTCGTGTGTGTCGAAGGTTACGGGGAGGCGGATCTGCCCCAAGGAGCGGGTGGCGCCGCCACCAAGTCCTGAGAAAGGCTTGCTGAGGCTGAGCCGCTCGAGAGGTACGTGAAGAAGGCTGAAGGCCTCCACGGAGAGAAAGTTGAGGCCGGCGCCGCCATTGATGAGGGTCTTGGTGACGGCCACATTGCAGATGGTGGGCGTGCAGAGCATCGGAAGCCTGCCCGAGCCGGCGGTGGTCTTTGGAGTTGAAGGTGAGGTCGGCCTCACGCGCAGCCCAGCCCGGTGGAGCCCCCGAGCACTTGGAAGCGGCGCCGATCTGGCGAAGGAATGGCTTGATATGGCGATCTGAAGGTGGTGCTTGAGAGCCGCCTAGCAGGGCCGCGACCGCGTGGTGCACCGGCGCGGCGTAGCGCGCAGTGAAGAGGTTGAGCAGCTCCTCCCAAGATGCCACCATGGATCCGGGGAGGTTGGGCAGCCAGGCGCGCGGCGTGCTGGTGAGGGCCATGGTAAACCAGTTGGCCATGACCCTGTCGTCGCCCCCGGCCTCGAGGATGACCTCCTCATATGCCAGCAGGAAAGCCGACGGGTCCATCGCGCCGTCGTAGCACGGCGGCATCTCCGGCTTGAACTTGGGCGGCCACTGAACTTGCCGTAAGGCAGGGGCCAGGGCTCGGAGCCCCCTGGCCCCGCCGTCAACACTGGCTGTCGGAGTCGGTGGCGGGGCGCCTGCCATGAGGGCGGAGCGCGGCGGCGGCAAAGCGTAGATTGGCGGAAGGAGGGCTACGGCACACCCCTACCCGGCGCGCCAATTGTCGGATCACAAGTTCCGGCAAAACCCTTAGGGTTCGAACACTGGGGTGCACTCGAAGATTTCCTCCCTACCGATCCATGTCCTAACTAGCTAAGATCTCATGAACGAACTCGACGAACTCACAACACAAGGGAAACAAGATTTATACTGGTTCAGGCCATCGTTATGTTGTAATACCCTACTCCAGTGTGGTGGTGGTGGATTACCTCTTGGGCTGGTGATGAACAGTACAAGGGGAAGAACAGCCTCTTGAGGTTGAGGCGTTCTTGTGCTCGGTGTGTGGTTAAGGATTAGGTGAGATGTCTCGAAATAGGTTTGCCCCTCCCTTTCCTAGTCCAAGAAGGAGGGGGAAAGAAGGAGTGGGAGAGGGGAAAGGCAAGGGGGCGCCCCCCTCCTTGTCCTATTCAGACTCAAGGGGAGGGGGCGCGCCTCTTGCCCTGGCCGGCCCCTCTCTCTCTCCACTAGGGCCCAACAAGGCCCATTAGTTCCCGGGGGGGGGGGGGGTTCCGGTAACCCCCGGTACTCCGATAAATGTCCGAAACCATCCGGAACCCTTCTGGTGTCCAAACATAGTCGTCCAATATATCGATCTTTACGTGTCGACCATTTCGAGACTCCTCGTCATGTCCGTGATCACATCCGGGACTCCGAACAACCTTCGGTACATCAAAACACCTAAACTCATAATATAACTGTCATCGAACTTTAAGCGTGCGGACCCTACGGGTTCGAGAACTATGTAGACATGACCAAGACACGTCTCCGGTCAATAACCAATAGCGAAACCTAGATGCTCATATTGGCTCCAACATATTCTACAAAGATCTTTATCGGTGAAACCGCATAACAACATACGTTGTTCCCTTTGTCATCGGTATGTTACTTGCCCGAGATTCGATCGTCGATATCTCAATACCTAGTTCAGTCTGGTTACCGGCAAGTCTCTTTACTCGTTCCGTAATACATCATCCCGCAACTAACTCATTAGTTGCAATGCTTGCAAGGCTTATAGTGATGTGCACTACCGAGTGGGCCCAGAGATACCTCTCTGACAATCGGAGTGACAAATCCTAATCTCGAAATACGCCAACCCAACAAGTACCTTTGGAGACACCTGTAGAGCACCTTTATAATCACCCATTTACGTTGTGACGTTTGGTAGCACACAAAGTGTTCCTCTGGTAAACGGGAGTTGCATAATCTCATAGTCATAGGAACATGTATAAGTCATGAAGAAAGCAATAGCAGAATACTAAACGATCGAGTGCTAAGCTAAAGGAATGGGTCAAGTTAATCACATCATTCTCCTAATGATGTGATCCCATTAATCAAATGACAACTCATGTCAATGGCTAGGAAACATAACAATCTTTGATCAACGAGCTAGTCAAGTAGAGGCATACTAGTGACACGCTGTTTGTGTACGTATTCACACAAGTATTATGTTTCCGGTTCATACAATTCTAGCATGAATAATAAACATTCATCATGATATAAGGAAATAAATAATAACTTTATTATTGCCTCTAGGGCATATTTCCTTCAGTCTCCCACTTGCACTAGAGTCAATAATCTAGATTACACAGTAATGATTCTAACACCCATGGAGCCTTGGTGCTGATCATGTTTTGCTCGTGGAAGAGGCTTAGTCAACGGGTCTGCAACATTCAGATTCGTATGTATCTTGCAAATTTCTATGTCTCCCACCTGGACTAGATCCCGGATGGAGTTGAAGCGTCTCTTGATGTGCTTGGTTCTCTTGTGAAATCTGGATTCCTTTGCCAAGGCAATTGCACCAGTATTGTCACAAAAGATTTTCATTGGACCCGATGCACTAGGTATGACACCTAGATCGGATATGAACTCCTTCATCCAGAATCCTTCATTTTTCGGACCCGAAGCAGCTATGTACTCCGCTTCACACGTAGATCCCGCCATGACGCTTTGTTTGGAACTGCACCAACTGACAGCTCCACCATTCAATGTAAACACGTATCCGGTTTGTGATTTAGAATCGTCCGGATCAGTGTCAATGATTGCATCAACGTAACCATTTACGATGAGCTCTTTGTCACCTCCATAAATGAGAAACATATCCTTAGTCCTTTTAGGTATTTCAGGATGTTCTTGACCGCTGTCCAGTGATCCACTCCTGGATTACTTTGGTACCTCCCTGCTAAACTTATAGCAAGGCACACATCAGGTCTGGTACGCAGCATTCCGTACATGATAGAGCCTATGGCTGAAGCATAGGGAACATCTTTCATCTTCTATCTATCTTCTGCAGTGGTCAGGCATTGAGTCTTACTCAACTTCACACCTTGTAACACAGGCAAGAACCCTTTCTTTGCTTGATCCATTTTGAACTTCTTCAAAACTTTGTCAAGGTATGTGCTTTGTGAAAGTCCAATTAAGCGTCTTGATCTATCTCTATAGATCTTGATGCCCAATATGTAAGCAGCTTCACCGAGGTCCTTCATTGAAAAACTCTTATTCAAGTATCCCTTTATGCTATCCAGAAATTCTATATCATTTCCAATCAGCAATATGTCATCCACATATAATATCAGAAATGCGACAGAGCTCCCACTCACTTTCTTGTAAATACAGGCTTCTCCAAAAGTCTGTATAAAACCAAATGCTTTGATCACACTATCAAAGCGTTTATTCCAACTCCGAGAGGCTTGCACCAGTCCATAAATGGATCGCTGGAGCTTGCACACTTTGTTAGCTCCCTTTCGATCGACAAAACCTTCCGGTTGCATCATATACAACTCTTCTTCCAGAAATCCATTCAGGAATGCAGTTTTGACATCCATTTGCCAAATTTCATAATCATAAAATGCGGCAATTGCTAACATGATTCGGATAGACTTAAGCATTGCTACGGGTGAGAAGGTTTCATCGTAGTCAATCCCTTGAACTTGTCGAAAACCTTTCGCAACAAGTCGAGCTTTATAGACAGTAACATTACCGTCAGCGTCAGTCTTCTTCTTGAAGATCCATTTATTCTCGATGGCTTGCCGATCATCGGGCAAGTCAACCAAAGTCCACACTTTGTTCTCATACATGGATCCCATCTCAGATTTCATGGCCTCAAGCCATTTTGCGGAATCTGGGCTCACCATCGCTTCTTCATAGTTTGTAGGTTCGTCATGGTCTAGTAACATAACCTCCAGAATAGGATTACCGTACCACTCTGGTGCGGATCTTACTCTGGTTGACCTACGAGGTTCAGTAACAACTTGACTGAAGTTTCATGATCATCATCATTAACTTCCTCACTAATTGGTGTAGACGTCACAGGAACACATTTCTGTGATGAACTATTTTCAAATAAGGGAGCAGGTACTATTACCTCATCAAGTTCTACTTTCCTCCCACTCACTTCTTTCGAGGGAAACTCCTTCTCTAGAAAGGATCCAAATTTAGCAACAAAAGTCTTGCCTTCAGATCTGTGATAGAAGGTGTACCCAACAGTTTCTCTTGGGTATCCTATGAAGACACATTTCTCCGATTTGGGTTCGAGCTTATCAGGTTGAAGCTTTTTCACATAAGCATCGCAGCCCCAAACTTTAAGAAACGACAACTTTGGTTTCTTGCCAAACCACAGTTCATAAGGCGTCGTCTCAACGGATTTCGATGGTGCCCTATTTAACGTGAATGTAGGCCGTCTCTAAAGCATAACCCCAAAATGATAGCGGTAAATCAGTAAGAGACATCATAGATCGCACCATATCTAGTAAAGTATGATTACGACGTTCAGACACACCATTACCCTATGGTGTTCCGGGTGGCGTGAGCTGCGAAACTATTCCGCATTGTTTCAAATGAAGACCAAACTCGTAACTCAAATATTCTCCTCCACGATCAGATCGTAGGAACTTTATTGTCTTATTACGATGATTTTCAACTTCATTCTGAAATTCTTTGAACTTTTCAAATGTTTCAGACTTATGTTTCATTAAGTAGATATACCCATATATGCTCAAATCATCTGTGAAGGTGAGAAAATAACGATACCCGCCGCAAGCCTCAACATTCATCGGACCACATACATCTGTATGTATGATTTCCAATAAATCTGTTGCTCGCTCCATAGTTCCGGAGAACGGCGTTTTAGTCATCTTGCCCATGAGGCACGGTTCGCAAGTACCAAGTGATTCATAATCAAGTGGTTCCAAAAGTCCATCAGTATGGAGTTTCTTCATGCGCTTTACACCGATATGACCTAAATGACAGTGCCACAAATAAGTTGCACTATCATTATCAACTCTGCATCTTTTGGCTTCAATATTATGAATATGTGTATCACTAGTATCGAGATTCAACAAAAATAGACCACTCTTCAAGGGTGCATGACCATAAAAGATATGACTCATATAAATAGAACAACCATTATTCTCTGATTTAAATGAATAACCGTCTCGCATCAAACAAGATCCAGATATAATGTTCATGCTCAACGCTGGCACCAAATAACAATTATTCAGGTCTAAAACTAATCCCGAACGTAGATGTAGAGGTAGCATGCCGACCGCGATCACATCGACTTTGGAACCATTTCCCACGCGCATCATCACCTCGTCCTTAGCTAATCTTCGCTTAATCCGTAGTCCCTATTTGGAGTTGCAAATATTAGCAACAGAACCAGTATCAAATACCCAGGTGCTACTGCGAGCATTAGTAAGGTACACATCAATAACATGTATATCACATATACCTTTGTTCACCTTGCCATCCTTCTTATCCTCCAAATACTTGGGGCAGTTCCGCTGTCAGTGACCAGTTTGCTTGCAGTAGAAGCACTCAGTCTCAGGCTTAGATCCAGACTTAGGTTTCTTCTCTTGAGTAGAAACTTGTTTGCTGTTCTTCTTGAAGTTCCCCTTCTTCTTCCCTTGGCCCTTTTTCTTGAAACTGGTGGTCTTATTGACCATCAACACTTGATGCTCCTTTTTGATTTCTACCTCCGCAGCCTTTAGCATTGCGAAGAGCTCGGGAATTGTCTTATCCATCCCTTGCATGTTATAGTTCATCACGAAGCTCTTGTAGCTTGGTGGCAGTGATTGAAGAATTCTGTCAATGACGCTATCATCCAGAATATTAACTCCCAGTTGAATCAAGTGATTGTTATACCCAGACATTCTGAGTATATGCTCACTGACAGAACTATTCTCCTCCATCTTACAGCTGTAGAACTTATTGGAGACTACATATCTCTCAATCTGGGCATTTGCTTGAAATATTAACTTCAACTCCTAGAACATCTCATATGCTCCATGACGTTCAAAACGTCGTTGAAGTCCCGGTTCTAAGCCGTAAAGCATGGCACACTGAACTATCGAGTAGTCATCAGCTTTGCTCTGCCAGACGTTCATAACATCTGGTGTTGCTCCTGCAGCAGGTTTGGCACCTAGCGGTGCTTCCAGGACGTAATTCTTCTATGCAGCAATGAGGATAATCCTCAAGTTACGGACCCAGTCCGTGTAATTGCTACCATCATCTTTCAACTTTGCTTTCTCAAGGAACGCATTAAAATTCAACGGAACAACAACACGGGCCATCTATCTACAATCAACATAGACAAGCAAAATACTATCAAGTACTAAGTTCATCATAAATTTAAGTTCAATCAATCATATCACTTAAGAACTCCCACTTAGATAGACATCCCTCTAATCCTCTAAGTGATCACGTGATCCAAATCAACTAAACCATGTCCGATCATCACATGAGATGGAGTAGTTTCAATGGTGAACATCACTATGTTGATCATATCTACTATATGATTCACGCTCGACCTTTCGGTCTCAGTGTTCTTAGGCCATACCTGCATATGCTAGGCTCGTCAAGTTTAACCTGAGTATTCCTCGTGTGCAACTGTTTTGCACCCGTTGTATTTGAACGTAGAGCCTATCACACCCGATCATCACGTGGTGTCTCAGCACGAAGAACTTTTGCAACGGTGCATACTCAGGGGGAACACTTATACCTTGATAATTTAGTGAGAGATCATCTTATAATGCTACCGTCAATCAAAGCAAGATAAGATGCATAAAAGATAAATATCACATGCAATCAATATAAGTGATATGATATGGCCATCATCATCTTGTGCTTGTGATCTCCATCTTCGAAGCACCGACATGATCACCACCGTCACCGGCGCGACACCGTGATCTCCATCGTAGCATCGTTGTCGTCTCGCCAAATTATGCTTGTACGACTATCGCTCCCGCTTAGTGATAAAGTAAAGCATTACAGGGCGATTGCATTGCATACAATAAAGCGACAACCATATGGCTCCTGCCAGTTGCCGATAACTCGGTTACAAAACATGATCATCTCATACAATAAAATTTAGCATCATGCCTTGACCATATCACATCACAACATACCCTGCAAAAACAAGTTAGACGTCCTCTACTTTGTTGTTGCAAGTTGTACGTGGCTGCTACGGGCTGAGCAAGAACCGTTCTTACCTACGCATCAAAACCACAACGATAGTTCATCAAGTTAGTGCTGTTTTAACCTTCTCAAGGACCGGGCGTAGCCACACTCGGTTCAACTAAAGTTGGAGAAACTGACACCTGCCAGCCACCTGTGTGCAAAGCACATCGGTAGAACCAGTCTCGCGTAAGCGTACGCATAATGTCGGTCCGGGCCGCTTCATCCAACAATACCGTCGAACCAAAGAATGACATGCTGGTGAGCAGTATGACTTGTATCGCCCACAACTCACTTGTGTTCTACTCGTGCATTTAACATCAACGCATAAAACCTGGCTCGGATGCCACTGTTGGGGAACGTAGTAATTTCAAAAAAAATCCTACGCACACGCAAGATCATGGTGATGCATAGCAACGAGATGGGAGAGTGTGTCCACGTACCCTCATAGACCGAAAGCGGAAGAGTTAGCACAACGCGGTTGATGTAGTCGTACATCTTCACGATCCGAACGATCAAGTACCGAACGCACGGCACCTCCGAGTTCTGCACACGTTCAACTCGATGACGTCCCTCGAACTCCGATCCAGCCGAGTGTTGAGGGAGAGTTTCGTCAGCACGACGGCGTGGTGACGATGATGATGTTCTACCGACGCAGGGCTTCGCCTAAGCACCGCTACGATATTATCGAGGTGGATTATGGTGTAGGGGGGCACCGCACATGACTAAGAGATCAAGAGATCAATTGTTGTGTCTATGGGGTGCCCCCCTCCTCCGTATATAAAGGGGAGGAGGAGAGGGCCGGCCAAGGGGGTGGCGCGCCCTAGGAGGGGGAAACCTACTCCAAGTAGGTTTGCCCCTCCCTTTCCTAGTCCAAGAAGGAGGGGGGCGGAAGGAGTGGGAGAGGGGAAAGGCAAGGGGGGCGCCGCCGCGCCCCCTTCCTTGTCCTATTCGGACTCAAGGGGAGGGGGCATACCTCTTGCCCTGGCCGGCCCCTCTCTCTCTCTCTACTAGGGCCCAACAAGGCCCATTAGTTCCCGGGGGGTTCCGGTAACCCCCGGTACTCCGATAAATGTCTGAAACCTTCCGGAACCTTTATGGTGTCCAAACATAGTCGTCCAATATATCGATCTTTACGTCTCGACCATTTCGAGACTCCACGTCATGTCCGTGATCACACACGGGACTCCGAACAACCTTCGGTACATAAAAACACATAAACTCATAACATAACCGTCATCGAACTTTAAGCGTGCGGACCCTACGGGTTCGAGAACTATGTAGACATGACCAAGACACGTCTCCGGTCAATAACCAATAGCGGAACCTGGATGCTCATATTGGCTCCCACACATTCTACGAAGATCTTTATCGGTCAAACCGCATAACAACATACGTTGTTCCCTTTGTCATCGGTATGTTACTTGCCCGAGATTCGATCGTCGGTATCTCAATACCTAGTTCAATCTCGTTACCGGCAAGTCTCTTTACTCGTTCCGTAATACATCATCCCACAACTAACTCATTAGTTGCAATGGTTGCAAGGCTTATAGTGATGTGCATTACCTAGTGGGCCTGGAGATACCTCTCCGACAATCGAAGTGACAAATCCTAATCTCGAAATACGCCAACCCAACAAGTACCTTTGGAGACACCTGTAGAGCACCTTTATAATCACCCAGTTACGTTGTGACGTTTGGTAGCACACAAAGTGTTCCTCCGGTAAACGGGAGTTGCATAATCTCGTAGTCATAGGAACATGTATAAGTCATGAAGAAAGCAATAGCATAATACTAAACGATCGAGTGCTAAGCTAACGGAATGGGTCAAGTCAATCACATCATTCTCCTAATGATGTGATCCCCTTAATCAAATGACAACTCATGTCAATGGCTAGGAAACATAACACCTTTGATCAACGAGCTAGTCCAGTAGAGGCATACTAGTGACACTCTGTTTGTCTATCTATTCACACAAGTATTATGTTTCCAATTAATACAATTCTAGCATGAATAATAAACATTCATCATGATATAAGGAAATAAATAATAACTTTATTTCCTCTAGGGCATATTTCCTTCAATAACTTGGGGCCCTAAAGCTCGGGCCGCAAACTATTTTCATTGTAATTTTATTAATATGTTAAGGCGCTTTGATACAAGTAGTGCGGTAAGCAACAGGCTCTTTGACATGCCATGACCAAGGGAGAGTTGCATGTGGGTCCTGAAAACAGGTAGAGTGATCGTTAAAGAAAACACCTAGAAATTCCCCGGTATGCTTGTGCTTCTTGCCAGCTTGGTGTGTTTATCGTTTGATGGGATCGGTGATCAAGCCCTCAGGGAAAGCCTGCGGAAAAAGGGACCTGAAAAGGGGAAAGAAAAACAGTGAAAGTATATGTGTCCGGGAGCGGTCGAGCCGTACTATGGATCACAAGGTAGGTATGCCTCCATCTATGCCCATGGTATTTTGAGTGCGTAGTTATGTACGCGCGGTACGAATGTCGTCACTTGATTGGGGCTGGGACGGAGGCTGAATTGCTAGTCGAGCTCTTGAGGAGCCGAGCTGTCCTGCTGCAGCATGGTCCAGACCCTCTTAATGGTGTGCGGGGGCTTTGGAGCCGAATTAAGGTTCTGCTTGAGAAGGCGGCTCTGTACTTCTGCTGCTAAGGCAGCGGTGTGCTCTTCTGTATGGAGGGAGTGTTCCGTGTTTCCATTAACTGTTATGACGCCGCGTTGCCCGAGCATCTTGAGCTTGAGGTAAGCATAATGAGGCACCGCATTGAATCGACCAAATGCGGTTCGTCCGAGCAATGCATGATAGCCGCTGCGAAAAGGAACGATATCGAAGATTAACTCTTCGCTTCGGAAGTTGTTCGGAGATCCAAAGACAACCTCTAGCGTAATTGAGCCTGTGCAGCGGGCCTCTACACCTGGTATGACTCCTTTGAAGGTGGTCTTTGTGGGCTTGATCCGTGATGGGTTAATGCCCATTTTGCGCACGATATCCTGATAGAGCAGGTTCGGGCTGCTGCCACCGTCCATAAGGACTCGCGTGAGGTGGAATCTGTCAATTATTGGGTCAAGGACCAATGCGGCTGAACCGCCATGACGGATACTGGTCGGATGGTCCCGTCGATCAAAAGTGATCGGGCATGACGACCATGGATTAAATTTTGGGGCGACTGGCTCTATTGCATAGACGTCCCTGAGCGCGCGCTTGTGCTCCCTCTTGGGGATGTGTGTAGAATATATCATGTTCACCGTTTTGACCTGGGGGGAACTTCTTTTGTCCCCCTGTGTTCGGTTGCCGGGGCTCCTCGTCATTGTCGTTGCTTTGCGATCCCTTTTCTTTGTCCTCGGCGTTTAATTTGCCGGCCTGTTTGAAAACCCAACAATCTCTGTTGGTGTGATTGGCTGGTTTATCAGGGGTGCCATGGATTTGCATGGACGATCGAGTATGCGGTCCAAGCTTGATGGTCCCTGGTTGTTTCTTTTATATGGCTTCTTCCACTAACCGGACATGGAACCACTCAATCCGGCATTAACTGTCGTGTCATCGGTGTTGTCGCCGTTACTTCGGTGTTTGTGTCTGCTGCGTCGGAGCTTGCCATTGCTATTTTTGGCCTCGGAGGTGCCCGTGTCACTTGCTGTATTTTTGCTACGGGCCAGCCAACTATCCTCTCCCGCACAGAAGCGGGTCATGAGTGCCGTGAGGGCTGCCATGGATTTTGGCTTTTCCTGGCCGAGGTGGCGGGCGAGCCATTCATCACGGATGCTATGTTTAATGGCCGCTAGGGCTTCGGCATCTGGACAGTCGACGATCTGGTTCTTTTTAGTTAGGAACCTAGTCCAGAATTTCCTGACTGACTCTCCAGGCTGTTGGACTATGTTACTTAAGTCATTGGCATCTGGTGGCCGGACATATGTACCTTGGAAGTTGTCAAGGAAAGCTTCTTCCAAGTCCTCCCAGCTGCCAATGGAATTTTTAGGCAGACTATTTCGCCAGTCCCGTGCTGGCCCTTTGAGTTTTAGTGGGAGATATTTGATGGCGTGAAGGTCATCCCCGCGGGCCATCTGGATGTGGAGAATAAAATCCTCGATCCATACCGCGGGATCGGTTGTTCCATCGTATGATTCGATGTTTACGGGTTTGAACCCTTCAGGGAATTCATGATCCATTACTTCGTCAGTGAAGCAAAGAGGGTGTGCGGCGCCTCTATATCGGGCCGCATCGCGACGTAGCTCCAATGGAGTCCGTCTGCGGTTTTTGGCCCGGGTGTGACTAGGTTTGTCACGTCTGAATAGATAGTCGTCCCCGCGTGTCAAGGCACATCCTCGCGATCTGTAGATCGATCTTGTATGTCCCGCTCTACTGTCCAGGTCTTGACGAAGGTCATATGTATAGCCCCGAGCTGACTTATCCCTGCCTTTATGGCGAGGTGGGACAATCTGGTTTTCGGCTCGAGTTGCCATTTTATCCCATCCGCGCGGTGGCCGATCAACCGCATTGCGTGATGCTGGTGCGGGCTCTGGCGCCTCGTCATCGAACTGAGGTAGCAGATTGCGCTCCGGGTAACTTTTGGCTGGGCGTTTAAGGCCGTATTCCTCGGCTGCCAGGACATCGGTCCATCTGTCATTGAGCAGGTCTTGATCAGCTTGAAGCTGCTGCTGCTTCTTTTTTCAGGCTCCTCGCAGTGGCTATTAGCTGAAGCTTAAAGCGCTCCTGCTCGAGAGGTTCCTCAGGCACGATGAAGTCTTCGTTGCCGAGGCTCACCTCCTCCTCGGAGGGCAGATGATAACTGTCGTCCTCCGAGTCTTCTTCTATGGCCTATTCGTTAGGGCTGACTTGCTGATGACCCACAAGTATAGGGGATCTATCGTAGTCCTTTCCATAAGTAAGAGTGTCGAACCAACGAGGAGCAGAAGGAAATGATAAGCGGTTTTCAGCAAGGTATTCTATGCAAGCACTGAAATTATAGGTAACGAATAGTTTTGTGATAAGATAATTGGTAACGAGCAACAAGTAACAAAAGTAAATAAAGTGTAGCAAGGTGGCCCAATCCTTTTTGTAGCAAAGGACAAGCCTGGACAGACTCTTATATGGAGATAAGCGCTCCGGAGGACACATGGGAACTATCGTCAAGCTAGTTTTCATCACGTTCATATGATTCGTGTTCGGTTCTTTGATAATTTGATATGTGGGTGGACCGGTGCTTGGGTGCTGTTCTTACTTGAACAAGCATCCCACTTATGATTAACCTCTATTGCAAGCATCCGCAACTACAACAAAAGTATTAAGGTAAACCTAACCATAGCATGAAACATATGGATCCAAATCAGCCCCTTACGAAGCAATGCATAAACTAGGGTTTAAGCTTCTGTCACTCTAGCAACCCATCATCTACTTATTACTTCCCAATGCCTTCCTCTAGGCCCAAATAATGGTGAAGTGTTATGTAGTCGACCTTCACATAACACCACTAGAGGATAGACAACATACATCTCATCAAAATATCGAACGAATACCAAATTCACATGACTACTAATAGCGAGACTTCTCCCAAACAAACGTAACTACTCACAAAGCATATTCATGTTCATAATCAGAGGGGTATTAATATGCATAAAGGATTTTAACATATGATCTTCCACCAAATAAACCAACTAGCATCAACTACAAGGAGTAATCAACACTACTAGCAACCTACAGGTACCAAACCCGGACTTGGAGAGAAGAATTGGATACAAGAGATGAACTAGGGTTTGAGAGGAGATGGTGCTGGTGAATATGTTGATTGAGATTGCCCTCTCCCGATGAGAGGAGCGTTGGTCATGACGATGGCGATGATTTCCCCCTTCCGGAGGGAAGTGTCCCCGACAGAACAGCTCCGCCAGAGCCCTAGATTGGTTCCGCCAAGGTTCCTCCTCGTGGCGGCGGAGTCACGTCCCGAAAGCTTGCTTATGATTTTTCTTCGGACCAATGACTTCATATACCAGAAGATGGGCACCCGAGGGCCAACAGGGGGCCCGCGAGGCAGGGGGCGTGCCCAGGGGGTAGGGCGCGCGCCCCCCACCCTCGTGGACAGGTGGAGGCCCCCTGACGTATTTCTTCCGCTCAATATTTTTTATTATTTCCAAAAATAACTTTCGTGGAGTTTCAGGACTTTTGGAGTTGTGCAGAATAGGTCTCTAATATTTGCTCCTTTTCCAGCCGAGAATTCCAGCTGTCGGCATTCTCCCTCCTTATGTAAACCTTGTAAAATAAGAGAGAATAGGCATAAGTATTGTGACATAATGTGTAATAACAACCCATAATGCCATAAATATCGATATAAAAGCATGATGCAAAATGGACGTATCAACTCCCCCAAGCTTAGACCTCGCTTGTCCTCAAGCGGAAGCCGGTAACAATAAATATGTCCACATGTTTAGAGGTAGAGGTGTCGATAAAATAAAATACGGACATGAGGGCATCATGATTATTCTCATAACAGCAACATATATGGATATTGTCATATGATTTCTTATGCTCAAGTAATAATCGATTCACAATGCAAAGTATGAATCAGAAACTTTATTGAGAACCAACAAACTATAATCTCAGTCATTGAAGCAATTGCAATTTATCATAACATCAGAAAGAGTCTATGTCAGAGCTTTCTAGCAAGTCCACATACTCAACTATCATTTGGTCTTTCATAATTGCTAACACTCACGCAATACTTGTGGTTACGGAGTTTTAATCGGACACAGAGAAAGATAGGGGCTTATAGTTTCGCCTCCCAACCTTTTACCTCAAGGGTAATGTCAACAATAATAACTCATGCTAACTTACAACCAATTAGATATATCTATCAGGATCTTTCCAACACCCTATGCTTGCCAAAGGATAAAATGTAAAAAGGAAAGGTGAAGATCACCACGACCCTTGCATAAGGTAGAGAATAATAGTAATAGATAGTCCCTTCGCAGAGGGAAGCAGAGGTTGCCATGCGCTTTCAGGGTTGGATGCACAAAATCTTAATGCGAAAGAACGTCACTTTATATTGCCACTTGTGATATGAACCTTCATTATGCAGTCCGTCGTTTTTATTTCTTCCACATCACAAGATCGTATAAAGCTTATTTCCTCCACACCAATCAATCATACATGTTTAGAGAGCAATTTTTATTGCTTGCACCGATGACAACTTACTTGAAGGATCTTACTCAATCCATAGGTAGGTATGGTGGACTCTCATGGCAAAACTGGTTTAAGGATTTTTGGAAGCACAAGTAGTATCTCTACTTGGTGCAAAGAATTTGGCTAGCATGAGGGGGAAAGGCAAGCTCAACATGTTGGATGATCCATGACAATATACTTTATCTCAGATATAAGAAAACATAACCCATTACGTTGTCTTCCTTGTCCAACATCAACTCTTTAGCATGTCATATTTTAATTAGTGCCCCCAATCATAAAAGATGTCCAAGATAGTATATTTATATGTGAAACCTCTCTTTCTTTATTACTTCCTATTAATTGCAACAATGACCAAAGCTATGTTTGTCAACTCTCAACAACTTTTAATCATCTTACTCTTTCTATGTGAAGTCATTACTCGCCATAAAATCAATATGATCTCTTTATTTCTTTTTATTCTTTTCTCTTTTCTTTTATTCACTCCAGATCATGGCAAAATAATCAAGCCCTTGACTCAACACTAATCTTTATTATATATAGCTCACGGACTCGATTACATAGAGGGATCATAAAGCAAAACTCAAAACTAGATCATACCGCAACTTTATTCTACTAGATCAAGATACTACTAATAGGATCAAAACTAAGAAAAAAATGGTAAAGATAGGAGATGTGGTTGTGATACGATACCGGGGCACCTCCCCCAAGCTTGGCAGTTGACAAGGGGAGTGCCCATACCCATGTGATTATGTCTCCTTTGTTGGTGCAGAGCATAGTGGTGATGATGGGTAGTCGCACATCGAGCGTAAGATATCCTCCAGCTTGCGGATAATGCCCTTGAGTGCAACAATATGCTCCTTCAACAAAATATTTTCACGTGTGAGATACTGGTTTTGTATACGAGCTAGCTCAATCATCTTGAAAGCTTCGATCTCAGTTGGGGAAAGAAGATTGTGATCAAGTTGAGGGATGTCTTCTGTTGCCGGAACTTGGTCCTCCGTGGCCTTCTTGATCCCTTCATCCTTGTTGATCTCCATGGGTTCTTCCCTCTTCAGCTCTATCTTCATTAGCCAAGCATCGTTGTCACCATTGTTGGAGGAGGGGGACGACATAATGCCTGGCCTTGACAACCCTGACAGAGAACAGCTCGAAACAAGAACAGAGGACAATTGCGTGATACAGGAGTCAAAACCTTCGGGAGAATATCTAATGAATTTTTACCAACCAAAATACGTAACGTGCAAGAAAACGGAGTCCGGAGAGCACACGAGGTGCCCACGAGGTAGGGGGTGCGCCCAGTAGGGTAGGGCGCGCCCTCCACCCTCGTGGAGGCCTCGTGTCCTTCCCGGACTGCTTCTTATTTTTCTAAATATTCCAAAACGGAGAAAAATTGCCTTTAGAACTGTTTTGGAGTTGGTTTACTTACCGTACCACATACGTATTCCTTTTCGGAGTCTGAAACGTTCCGGAAAGTGTCCCTTATGTATTCCTCTGGGGTTACGGTTTCAATAACATTGGTTTCAACATTTATAGGATTACCTAAGATATAATGTTTGATTCTTTGGCCGTTCACCACCTTCGGATTTGTGCCTTCGAAGTTGTTGATTTTTATGGCACCGGAACGATAAACCTCCTCAATAACATAAGGGCCTTCCCATTTAGAGAGAAGTTTTCCTGCAACAAATCTTAAGCGAGAGTTGTATAGCAATACATAATCACCTACATTAAACTCACGCTTTTGTATCCTTTTGTCATGCCATCTTTTAACTTTTTGTTTAAACAATTTGGCATTTTCATAGGCTTGTGTTCTCCATTCATCTAGTGAGCTAAGGTCAAATAACCTCTTCTCACCGGCAAGTTTGAAATCATAATTGAGCTCTTTAATAGCCCAATAAGCCTTATGTTCTAGTTCGAGAGGTAAGTGACATGCTTTACCATAAACCATTTTATACGGAGACATACCCATAGTATTTTTATATGCAGTTCTATAAGCCCATAATGCATCATCAATTTTCTTGGACCAATTCTTTCTAGATCTATTAACAGTCTTTTGCAAAATTAATTTGAGCTCTCTATTGCTCAATTCTACTTGACCACTAGACTGCGGGTGATAAGGAGATGCAATTCTATGATTAACATCATATTTAGCAAGCATTTTACGGAAAGCACCATGAATAAAATGTGAACCACCATCAGTCGTTAAATATCTAGGGACTCCAAACCTCGGAAAAATAACTTCTTTAAGCATTTTAATAGAAGTGTTATGATCAGCACTACTAGTTGGAATAGCCTCTACCCACTTAGTAACGTAATCAATAGCAACTAAAATATGTGTGTATCCATTAGCGGCAGGAAAAGGTCCCATATAATCAAAGCCCCAAATATCAAATGGTTCAATAACAAGTGAATAATTCATAGGCATTTCTTGACGTCTACTAATATTACCAATTCTTTGACATTCATCACAAGACAAGACAAACTTACGGGCATCCTTCAAGAGAGTAGGCCAATAAAAACCAGATTGCAATACCTTATGTGCAGTTCTATCTCTAGCGTGGTGTCCTCCATAAGCCTCGGAGTGACACTTGCATAGGATCTATTCCTCTTCATGCTCAGGTACACAACGTCTAATAACACCATCTACTCCTTCTTTATAAAGATGTGGGTCATCCCAAAATTAATGTCTCAAAACATAGAAAAACTTTTTCTTTTGCTGGTATGTGAAACTAGGTGGTATAAATGTAGCAACGATGTAATTAGCATAATCAGCAAACCACGGAGTACTACGAGAAGCATTTATGACATTTAATTGCTCATCCGGAAAACTATCTTCAATAGGTAGTGGGTCATCAAGAACATTTTCTAACCTAGACAAGTTGTCTGCAACGAGGTTCTCAGCTCCCTTTCTATCAACAATATGCAAATCAAATTCTTGTAGCAAGAGAACCCTTCTAATAGGTCTAGGTTTAGCATCTTTATTTTCCATGAGATATTTAATAGCAGCAAGATTGTGAATAGTTACTTTAGAATCAACAATATAAGGTCTGAACTTATCACAAGCAAATACGACTGCTAAGAATTCTTTTTCAGTAGTAGCATAATTTCTTTGAGCATTGTCTAGAGTTTTACTAGCATATTGGATAACATTTAATTTCTTATCAACTCTTTGCCCTAGAACAACACCAACAGCATAATCACTAGCATCACACATGATTTCAAAAGGTAAATTGCAATCAGGTGGCTGAACGATAGGTGCAGAGATCAATGCTTTCTTAAGTATTTCAAATGCTTCTACACAATCATCATCAAAGACAAATGGTATATCTTTTTGTAATAAATTAGTCAGAGGCCGAGTAATTTTTTGAGAAGTCCTTAATGAACCTCCTAAAAACTGGCGTGACCAAGGAAACTTCTTATACCTTTGATGTCCTTAGGACATGGCATCTTTTCAATAGCATCAACCTTGGCTTTATCAACTTCAATACCTCTTTCAGAAACTTTATGCCCCAAGACAATACCTTCATTAACCATAAAGTGGCACTTTTCCCAATTCAAGACAAGATTAGTTTCTTCACATCTCTGCAATACTCGGTCAAGGTTGCTTAAGCAATCATCAAAAGAGGATCCATAAACGGAGAAGTCGTCCATGAAAACCTCACAAATCTTTTCACAAAAGTCAGAGAATATAGCCATCATCCATCTTTGAAAGGTTGCAGGTGCATTACATAAACCAAAATGAATACGTCTATAAGCAAAGTACCAAAAGGGCAATTAAAAGTGGTCTTTGATTGACCATTAGCTGACACAGGTATTTGAGAGAAACCAGAATAACCATCTAGAAAGCAAAAATGTGTATGCTTGGATAATCTTTCTAGCATTTGATCGATAAAAGGTAAGGGGTAATGATCTTTTTAGTAGCTTTATTTAATTTGCGAAAATCAATTACCATCCTATAACTTGTAATAATTCTTTGCGAAATCAATTCATCTTTATCATTAGGAACTACGGTAATACCTCCCTTCTTAGGGACACAATGGACAGGACTTACCCACGGACTATCAGCAACGGGATAAATAATACCTGCCTCAAGAAGCTTTATGATTTCCTTTCTTACCACTTCTTTCATTTTCGGATTCAGCCGTCGTTGATGATCACGAACTGGTTTGGCATCTTCCTCCAAATTTATTTTATGTTGACATAGAGTGGGACTAATGCCCTTAAGATCATCAAGAGTATATCCAATAGCGGCGCGGTGCTTCTTCATAGTTTTCAATAATCTCTCTTCTTCATGCTCTGAAAGGTTAGCACTAATAATAACAGGATATATCTTCTTCTCATCAAGATACGCATATTTAAGAGTATCAGGCAACGGTTTAAGCTCAAACACGGGATCACCCTTGGGTGGAGGAGGATCCCCTAGGATTTCAACAGGCAAATTGTGTTTCAGGATAGGTTCCTGTTTAAAGAATACTTCATCTATTTCCCTTCATTCATTCATAAACATATCATTTTCATGGTCTAGCAAATATTGTTCCAAAGGATCACTAGGAGGCATGGCAATAGAAGAAAGTCCAATAATTTCATCCTTACTAGGCAATTCCTCTTCACGGTGTTGTCTACTAAATTTAGAGAAGTTGAACTCATGAGACATATCACCCAAACCTATAGTAACAACATCCTTTTCGTAGTCTATCCTATCATTAACGGTGTTCAAGAAGGGTCTACCAAATATAATGGGACAAAATCTATCTTGTTGGGAACCAAGAACAAGAAAATCAGCAGGATATTTAGTTTTCCCACACAAGACTTCAACATCTCTAACAATTCCAATGGGTGATATTGTATCTCTATTAGCAATATTGATGGTAACATCAATATCTTCTATCTAAGCAGGTGCAATATCATGCATAATTTCTTTGTATAAGTCATGAGGTATAGCAGTAGCACTAGCACCCATATCACATAAGCCATGATAACAATGATCTCCTATTTTAACAGAAATAACAGGCATGCCTACCACAGGTCTATGTTTATCTTTAGCGCAAGGTTTGGCAATTCTAGCAGTTTCCTCACAGAAATAAATAACATGCCCATCAATATTATCAGCCAAGAGATCTTTAACAATAGCAATATTAGGTTCAACTTTAATTTGCTCAAGAGGTGTATAAGTTCTAATATTGCTTTTACGGACCACAGTTGAAGCTTTAGCATGATCCTTTATCCTAACAGGGAAAGGTGGTTTCTCAACATAAGAAGTAGGAACAATAGGATCATTATAAGTGATAGTCTTTTCTTCAACTTTAATAGGTGCAGCTACTTCTACTTCTATCGGAGGATGATATTTAAACCACTTCACCTTAGGGAGATCAACATAAGCAGCAAAAAATTCACAGAGAGAAGCTACTATCTCAGAGTCAAGTCCATATTTAGTGCTAAATTTATGAAAAACATCAGTATCCATAAAAGATTTAACACAATCAAACTTAGGTGTCATACCTGACTCCTTACCTTCGTCGAAATCCCAATCTTCAGAGTTGCGTTTAATTATATCCAATAGGTTCCATTTGAATTCAATAGTCTTCGTCATAAAAGAGACGGCACAAGAAGTATCGATCATGGTGTGATTGTTATCAGAAAGCCGAGCATAAAAACTTTGAATAATTATTTCTCTTGGAAGCTCATGATTGGGGCATGAATATAACATTGATTTAATCCTCCCCCAAGCTTGAGCGATGCTTTCTCCTTCGCGAGGCCAGAAATTATATATATAATTGCGATCACGATGAACAAGATGCATAGGATAAAACTTCTGATGAAATTCCAATTTCAATCGTTTGTAGTTCCATGACTCCGTATCATCACATAGCCTATACCATGTCAATGCATCTCCCTTCGAAGATAAAGGGAAGACCTTCTTCTTAACAACATCACCGGGCACACCTGCAAGCTTAAATAATCCACAAACTTCATCCACATATATTAGGTGCTCATCAGGATGCTTTGTTCCATCTCCTGCAAAAGGATTAGCTAGCAGTTTTTCTAACATACCCGAAGGGATTTCAAAGTGGACATTTTCATTTTCAGTAGGTTCAGTAGGTTGAGGAGCAACTATTAGCTCTACCGGTCGGGGTGAAGATACCCCGAACAAGCCCCTCGGAGGATTATTTTCCATAGTAACAAGTGACAGTAAATTTCAGCACACTATGTAAATTTTTCCTTACCAAATTCCACTTACCAAAGGCGCTTCACTCCCCGGCAACGGCGCCAGAAAAGAGTCTTGATGACCCACAAGTACAGAGGATCTATCATAGTCCTTTCGATAAGTAAGAGTGTCGAACCCAATGAGGAGCAGCAGGAAATGATAAGCGGTTTTCAACAAGGTATTCTCTGCAAGCACTGA
This sequence comes from Triticum aestivum, assembly GCF_018294505.1. Taxonomy (NCBI): domain Eukaryota; kingdom Viridiplantae; phylum Streptophyta; class Magnoliopsida; order Poales; family Poaceae; genus Triticum; species Triticum aestivum. The sequence continues at coordinate 519,421,651 of NC_057808.1, read as the reverse complement.
AATTATAGGTAACAGATAGTTTTGTGATAAGATAGTTGGTAACGAGCAACAAGTAACAAAAGTAAATAAAGTGCAGCAAGGTGGCCCAATCCTTTTTGTAGCAAAGGACAAGCCTGGAAAAACACTTATATGGAGAAAAGCGCTCCCGAGGACACATGGAAATTATCGTCAAGCTAGTTTGCATCACGTTCATATGATTCGCGTTCGGTACTTTGATAATTTGTTATGTGGGTGGAACGGTGCTTGGGTGCTGTTCTTACTTGAACAAGCATCCCACTTATGATTAACCTCTATTGGAAGCATCCGCAACTACAACAAAAGTATTAAGGTAAACCTAACCATAGCATGAAACATATGGATCCAAATCAGCCCCTTACGAAGCAACGCATAAACTAAGGTTTAAGCTTCTGTCACTCTAGCAACCCATCATTTACTTATTACTTCCCAATTCCTTCCTCTAGGCCCAAATAATGGTGAAGTGTCATGTAGTCGACGTGCACATAACACCACTAGAGGAAAGACAACATACATCTCATCAAAATATCGAACGAATACCAAATTCACATGACTACCCATTAGTCATGTGAAAACAGGGCTTTCGTTCGGGCATGGCAAGCCCATTAGTCCCGGTTCAGTCACGAACCGGGACCCATGGGGGCATTCGTCCCGGTTTGTGAGCCCAGGGGGCCGGCCGGGGCCTCGTAGGCATTGGTCCCGGTTCGAGGCACGAACCGGGACTAATGGGCCTCGCTCCTGGCCCACAACCATTGGTCCCGGTTCTTGGCATGAACCGGGACAGAAGGCCCGGATTTAGTACCGGTTCTAGCCACGAACCGGGACAAATGAGCTGCCTATATATACCCCATCGCCGCAGCAGAGCACTCCACAGTGCTCTATTTTTTCTGGCCGTCGAGGGGAGGGACTTTGGGTGCTCTAGCTCACCTCCTATGCACATGAGGTGTTCGATGAAATGTCTGAGCCACACTAGTTAATCTTTCTCCTCTCGAAACTCGACCTCCGAGCTCCATTTTCCACGAGATTTGTCTAGGTTTAGCAGTCCGTCACGTCCCATCCCCGTCTTCACAACCGTCGATCGCCTGCGCCGATCTCGTCGCCAGCACCACTGTGGTGAGCCTCTTGTTCATTTCTTCTCTCTGAAAGAAAAAAATTCTTACTTCAGATAGATACTTGTCTAATTTTGTTACTTTTATTATTCCTTCTTATTATATAGTGCGATGGTTTTGGTATCCGCCCTCGTCGGTCCTCGTCCTGTCTATGATTCGGATGTGGTATATATTATCTTTATAACTATTGGTTCATTTATTGTTCATGAAAATTATGCCGAACAACGTGACATAGATTTTATTTATATAGGAGGTATGTGAACCGGAAATTCCAACCGACCCTATTGTCGAGAGGTTAAATTTAGTTGAAGAAGAAAACAATTTCTTGAAGGAAAAAATAAAAAAATTGAGGAGGAGAAGATGATATTGGAGTTGCATGTTGCGGATGTCGTCGATGATCACAAGATCAAGATGGATGCAATGGCTTGAAGATTAGAAAGATTAGAAAATATGCCATTCATACCGAGGCTTGGTAGCATTATGCCGTTGGATCAATTGTTACCCTGGTTGCGATTATGATCGCATTTGTTTTCGCATTGAAATGTTTTACATAGTTTCAATGTATGGTTTAATTAATTAGATGCTCTGGAGAGCTATATGTTTTTAGATGAGAACTATGTATGTACTTTGGTTTTAATGTGATGATGAACTTCTATTAATTTGGTCACTTAATTATCTATTCATGATGTTCTGTAATGGTTTTTGACACACTTAATTATATATAATGCACGCAGGTCAACCGACAATGGATGTACAGTGACAGACACACCTCCGAGTACATTAAGGGCGTGCATGATTTTCTCGAAGTGGCTGAGGCAAACAAGCAGAATGGTTTTATGTGTTGTCCATGCCCTACATGTGGGAATACGAAGTCTTACTCTGACCGGAAAATCCTTCACACCCACCTGCTTTAAAAGGGTTTCATGCCACACTATAATGTTTGGACGAGGCACGGAGAAATAGGGGTTATGATGGAAGACGGCGAAGAAGAAGAGGACGATGACAACTATGTGCCCCTTGAATACGATGATGCTGCAATGGGGGAAGCTGCTGAAGATCAAGAGGAACCAGATGATGTGCCCAATGATGCTACAACGGGGGAAGCTGCTGAAGATCAAGAGGAACCAGTGCCCGATGATGATGATCTCTGCCGGGTCATTGTCGATGCAAGGACGCAATGCGAAAGTCAAAAGGAGAAGCTGAAGTTCGATCGCATGTTAGAGGATCACAAAAAGGGTTGTACCCCAATTGCGAAGATGGCAACACAAAGCTCGGTACCGTACTGGAATTGCTGCAGTGGAAGGCAGAGAATGCTCTGCCTGAAAAAGGATTTGAGAAGCTATTGAAAATATTGAAGAAGAAGCTTCCAAAGCATAACGAATTGCCCGACAGTACATACGCAGCAAAGAAGGTCGTATGCCCTCTAGGATTGGAGGTGCAGAAGATACATGCATGCCCTAATGACTGCATCCTCTACCACGGTGTGTACAAGGATCTGAACGCATGCCCAGTATGTGGTGCATTGCGATATAAGATCAGAGGAGATGACCCTGGTGATGTTGACGGCGAGCCCCCCAGGAAGAGGGTTCCTGCGAAGGTGATGTGGTATGCTCCTATAATACCACGGTTGAAACGTCTGTTCAGAAACGAAGAGCATGCCAAGTTGATGCGATGGCACAGTGAGGACCGTAAGAAAGACGGGAAGTTGAGAGCACCCGCTGACGGGTCGTAGTGGAGAAAAATCGAGAGAAAGTACTGGGCTGAGTTTCCAGCTGACCCAAGGAACGTATGGTTTGGTTTAAGCGCGGACGGCATTAATCCTTTCAGGGAGCAGAGCAGCAATCACAGCACCTGGCCCGCGACTCTATGTATGTATAACCTTCCTCCTTGGATGTGCATGAAGCGGAAGTTCATTATGATGCCAGTTCTCATCCAAGGCCCTAAGCAACCCGACAACGACATTGATGTGTACCTAAGGCCATTAGTTGAAGAACTTTTACAGCTGTGGAATGGAAACGGTGTACGTACATGGGATGAGCACAAACAGGAGGAATTTAACCTGCACGCGTTGCTGTTTGTAACCATCAACGATTGGCCCGCTCTCAGTAACCTTTCAGGACAGACAAACAAGGGATACCACGCATGCATGCACTGTTTAGATGACACTGAAAGTATATACCTGGACAAATGCAGGAAGAATGTGTACCTGGGCCATCATCGAATTCTTCCGACCAACCATCAATGTCGAAAGAAAGGCAAGCATTTCAAAGGCGAGGCAGATCACCGGAAGAAGCCCGCCATGCGTACCGGTGATCACGTACTTGCTATGGTCAAGGATTTACACGTAATCTTTGGAAAGGGTTGTAACGCCCACGATGCGGCTATATCTCCCACGTGTTGAGGCACGACTTAGAGGCATAACCGCATTTTAGGTTTTGTCGCAAGAAGGGTCATCTTCACACAATCCCATGTAATGAACAAGAATGGGATAAAGAGAGTTGGCTTACAATCGCCACTTCACACAATACTTAAATAAATCATACATCAATCAGAGTACACACATAGACCGACTACGGTCAAAGCCAAAAGAAAAGAAGATAACCCAACTGCTAGATCCCTGATCGTCCCAACTGGGCTCCCCTACTGATCATCAGGAAACAAAACATAGTAACGATCAAAGGTCCTCGTCGAACTCCCACTAGAGCTCGGTTGCGTCATCTGCACTGGTATCATCGGCACCTGCAACTGTTTTGGTAGAATCTATGAGTCACGAGGACTCAGCAATCTAGCACCCGCGAGATCAAGACTATTTAAGCTTATGGGAAGGATGAGGTAAGGTCGTGAGGTTGCAGCAGCGACTAAGCATATATGGTGGCTAACATACGCAAATAAGAGCGAGAAGAGAAGCAACGGAACGGTCGTGAAGCTAGCAATGATCAAGAAGTGATCCTGAAACTACTTGCGTCCATACATAACCCAAACCGTGTTCACTTCCCGGACTCCGCCGAAAAGAGACCATCACGGCTACACATGCGGTTGATGAATTTTAATTAAGTCAAGTGTCAAGTTCTCTACAACCGGATATTAACAAATTCCCATCTGCCACATAACCGCGGGCACGGCTCTCGAAAGTTTATACCCTGCAGGGGTGTCCCAACTTAGCCCATTATAAGCTCTCACGGTCAACGAAGGATATTCCTTCTCCCGGGAAGACCCGATCAGTCTCGGAATCCCGGTTTACAAGACATTTCGACAATGGTAAAACAAGACCAGCAAAGCCGCCCGATGTGCCGACAAATCCCGATAGGAGCTGCACATATCTCGTTCTCAGGGCACACCGGATGAGCAAGACGTCGGGTTGGCATAGACCCTGGTTGCCCGGGGGCGTCGGACATCGCTCGGTTTGGATCAGCACTCAAAGGAGCACTGGCCCGGGGGGGTAAATAAAGATGACCCTTGAGTCTGCAGAACCCAAGGGAAAAAGGCTTAGGTATGCAAATGGTAAAACCAAGGTTGGGCCTTGCTGGAGGAGTTTTATTCAAAGCGAACTGTCAAGGGGGTCCCATAAATCACCCAACCGCGTAAGGGACGCAAAAATCAAGGAATATAACACCGGTATGACGGAAACTAGGGCGGCAAAGAGTGGAACAAAACACCAGGCATAAGGCCGAGCCTTCCACACTTTACCAAGTATATAGATGCATTAATTAAATAAGAGATATTGTGATATCCCAACATAAACATGTTCCGACATGGAGCAATCTTCAACTTCACCTGCAACTAACAACGCTATAAGAGGGGCTAAGCAAAAGCGGTAACATAGCCAAACAACGGTTCACTGGGAAAGGTGGGTTAGAGGCTTGACATGGCAATATGGGAGGCATGATATAGCAACTGGTAAGTAGCGCGGCATAGCAATAGAGCAAATAACTAGCAAGCAAAGATAGAAATGATTTCGAGGGTATGGTCATCTTGCCTGAGATCCCGCAAGGAAGAAGAATGAGTCCATGAAGAAGACAAACGGACGTAGTCGAATGAATCCTCACAACTCCGGAACGAAACCGAAGCTAACGAGAGAAGCAAACCGGAAAGAAGCAAACAACATGGTAAACAACCATCACATAAGCATGGCATGATGCACAATCAAGTATGATGCATGTCCGATTTAATGAGGCATGGCATGGCAAAGTGCACAAACAATACTACAAATTAAGTGGAGCTCAATACACAACGAGTTTGCATATTGACGAAACACCACATTCAAGTTATTTAGTTCGCTCTTGTTTATGTACCCAACAATATTAAATGTTTTTAAACATGGAAAGGGGTGAAGCATATGAAAACTACCTATCTAGGCAAGTTTAAATGAGGCCGGAACAACAAAGAACAATTCCGGAAAATCCTCATGTGCATATTTTAGATTTGGTACTGTTCTGCCCTAAACACAATTTTAATGTTGTTAAACAGCAAAATAAACTGCACCATGTTAATCTATGCATTTTTCTACCCCATTTACATATAAAGTTTATTAAATTCGGAGCTACGGTTAATTTGTTATGAATTAAAGCATTTTAACATGGCATTTAGCAAATTAATGCAAACAACTAGTTTAAACATTTTTGACATGGGTGAAAGCTGGATATTATGAAACTAGACAGAATTCTAAGCATTTTACATATATAAAACATTTTAATCCGATGCACGGTTGTACAGTTATTCAATGCATGATCATGAAGGGGTTTTCTGTAAATCTGCCAATTCCCTGGAAATTAGGAAATTCACAGAACATGAAAAAAAACGTAGCAGGCTGAAACTGAAATGTGCACTGGGGCGGATGGGCTGCTCACCATGGGCCAAGGCCCAGTAGGTGGAAGAGGCAGGCCGGCGGAGCGCTGGCTGGTCCTGATGTGGAGGCCAGCAGGCAACCGCGAGGCGGGCGCAGTCAACGCGCGGTCGAGCGCTGTGGCACGCTACTCGACCTGAAACAGGGGATGCAGGGGAGGAAGGGCGTAGTCCTCTGCTCGACAGAGAGCAGAAGCAGAGTAGCGGCGTCGGGGATCTCCGGTGCGGCGGCGAAGGACGGAGGGCGTGGAACCGGGCGCGAAGGAGGGACCGATCTGACCGGCGGTGAGGTTCTGCGAGCGTGGGGCGGAGGCAAACCGGCGGCCACGGACTTGGAGATCCCTGGCGGGGCTCCTGTAGAGAAAGACATGAGGGGAGAGATGAGCAGCGGGAGAGAGGGAACAACATGGGAGAAGAGGCTCGGGAGGAGATGAGGTGGCGCTGGTCACCTGCGGGTCGCCGGCGAGTTTCGGTCGAGGGGATGTAGCGGGGCTCAGGACTGCTGCTGCTGCTTGGTGACACGGCGTCCCTCGCTGCTACTGCCATGACGGGGAGAGAGGAGGGTTAGAGAGAGAGAAGAAGACGGGAGAAAGGGAAGGGACAGGGGCGACGCGACCTGGGTCCAGCGGAGTTGCCGCGGTCGCCGGCTGGTTTCGGTGGGCTCTCGCCAGCGGGAGGCACGGTCGGGAGCTCCTCTCCCAAACCAAAATGAGCATGGAGGCGGGCAAGCGCTGTTGGTCTTCGGGAAGAACGTGCGGAGGCACACGGCTAGGAGAGCTCCGGGCGCGAGGGGCTTGAGGCCGCGGGGTCCTGGTGGCGCGGTTCCCGTTGGAGCTCGAGGGAGAGGGCGCCGCAAGGCGGCTGGCTGCGGTGTGGTTGGGTGGATGCACCGAGGGGAGACGGTGGTTGGCCCGGGATGGATCTGGGAGGATCCCAAGGTGGGAAGCGAGTGGGTGGATGGCTGGCGGCAGGGACGAGACTGATGGGAGAAGCCTCCTAAAGATTAGGGTTGGACTATTTTATATATAGCGTGCGGATTAGGTTAGGGACTAATCCGGTCCGTTCGATCGAAATCGAGCGGTCGAGAATAAATAGGTTAGGTAGCCCAAATAAGAAACCAGAGATGTTTTATAGATGTTTGGGGATGATCCGGACCCAACGGTAACGAAAGTCCAGTTCGGGTAAGGGGAAGTTTCGGACACGGGCGAGGGGTCGATGCTCTGCACAAAGAGGGGTTAGGCGGTCACGGTCAAGAGGGAAGCGAAAACCCGATTGGTCTGGAACGGTCAATGCAGGCAAGGCGATCCGAGGGAAGGTGACGAAGGCAAAGGGAGAAACGGCAACGACGAACGATTGCAAGTTTTAAAACATGACGGCAACAGAGTGCCGATGGAATGCGAATGATGCGATGATGAAATGGAACAAGCAAATAAAACACACGACGACAAAAAACATGGAAGCCGTTTAGAGCGTCGGTCTCGGGGCGTTACAACACTCCACCGCTACAAGAGGATCTCGTCCCGAGATCTAAGGACGGCACCGGAAAAAAGCGGAAGAGGAAGAGAAGAGGTAAAGCTAAGTTGCTTCTTTGACAAACGAGTGAAACCACGAACCTTGAGAGATTGAATGAACGAAAAGAGAGAATACAAGGGAGATGAACGAGATTGAAAACACTCCGTTATCAAAGAGGAACAAGGAACATTGCGAGAACCTTTGTAGGTTGAAGAATATGGAACAAGAGCTTAACGGATCAAAAGGAATATGAAAGCACACCGGTAGAAAAGAGAAACAAGGAACTCCATGTGAACCTTGGAGTTTGCAAAGCTATGAATGACGAGAACAATGGACGAGAAGTACATGCAAGCACTCCGGTTGAAACGAGATGTACAAGGAACGATAATGATCAATTACAATAACGCTCCGGTTGGAAAATGGGAGGGGTAGAATATGAACTTGGCAAAATGAAAGCACTTGGATGAGACTCCGGTTAAAAGAGGAATGGTAGACACAAAACTCCGGTTAAATGGATAAGTAAGAAAAGAACACGATCCTCACAATTCGAGATGATGAGTGAAGAGAGCAACATCACCATGCCTCCGGAAGAAAAAAATAGAAGATAGATCATTGGAATAAAGGAATGGAGAAGAAAATGCCAACTTCTGCCACAAATTATCTTAGAAAGCACCAATCCAAGAAGGTTAGAACGGAGTTGTTGGAAAACCAACAGCGAAAGGATAAGCTTGTAGTGGGCTTATGAAAAAGACCTCAAAATTTGAGTTGCAATTCTGCCACTAACGAAAACAAATAATATAATTGATAACACCAGCGAGATGAAAAACTTCTTTCACCAAGAGGATATGAGAAAACTTGGATCATTGATAAGCACCATAATAGCAACATTCCTTAGGGAAAGCTTTAGGTGAAATCTTTACCAAGATAACTCCAATGGAGGGATTGATAGGTTGAGACCATCTCCTGAACGAAGAGAAAATGATGGATTTAAAATATCTTATTCTTGACTTTAAGAATGACATAACACCATCTCAAGAGATAAGTTAGAAAGAATTGCACTTCGGAATGCAAGATGAAGAATGCTTGAACTGCTCAAAACAAAACATGTGTTGAACACCATGTTTATTTTAGAGTATAGCTTGGCGGATCTTAACTTCGAGAGAAATCTTGAAGAGCAATTGAAGAATTAAAAGAATTCTTGACGAACCACCATGTATAGCCTCCATGAAGAACTCCGATAATAAAAGGATGATAAAAAGAAAGAGAAGTTGACAACACAAGGTGAAGGCTTGCAATGATTTGGGTGGAGCTTTGAAATGATATAACCGAGAAAAACTTGGAACTCCGGAAAGAAAGATGAACAAATGAAAACAAGAATTTTGATGAACCTCCGGAATAAGGAATTGAATTTACTCGATGAAACAAGAATAAGAATTACATTATACTCATCCTTCACTAATTAAATTGATGACGAGCAATGGATTTGGCATACTACTTATTCTCGTAGAAAGGATTAAGATATATATGACGCAAACTTGAGAAAAGTCTTCAACGATCCGCCGGTAGGATTTGGAAAGAACGAATGAATTGATATGATAACCAAGGAAGAGAACTCTTGAACGAACCACCGTAAGAATTGGAAATGAAGGTAGCAAAGGCACAATTCACCGGGAAGAATTACAAAAATGAATAAAGATACTTGACGGAATATAAATATATGAGAACGAAGAAATCACGAACTGACTAGGGAATACTTGAGCGATGCACCGGTAAGATTTGGAGAACGAGAGCTGAAAGCTGGCTTGAATAATTCTGAGATGATGGGCTTCGGAGAATTAAACTGAAAAGACTCCTGCATTCCTCCAGATGGGTGAAAAGAATTCTCACAATCGCAAACAATTATGAGAGGATGGCATGAAGCTAGAACCATGAATCTTGAGAGAACGGTAAGATTTGGAGGAAAAACTCTTCTTCGGTCTTCAAATGTTGAGAGTGATGACAAGAAACACCACCATAAATTGTAGAGATACTCCGGGATGAAAATTAGAAAGGTTGAACCAATGTCGAAAAGAACGTGAAAAATCTTGGAGAAGGCATTTGACTGATGATAACTCACTCTCACGTCAAACATGGAAAAAAAATGAGAGTAACTCTGGGAAGATTAGAAGAGTCAGGTAAGATCCTAGGAAAAGACCTGTGGGTTAGGGCCCCCTCAAAAGATACACCGTTGGAAAGATTGCTTGAAAGAGAGATTACACCGGTTAAATTAAATGGCTTGAATGAGATAACAACCTCAAAATCCCTGGAACGGATTGAGAATGGAAAGCACGAATCTTCTGAGATATGTTCAACACTCCGGAACAAATGAATAGCGAGAATTGGATGATTAAGAGGTACACCGGCATGAGAAAGCATTTGAAACAAGGAAAGGAATGTGACCAACATTGAAGGCTTGAATTTAGTCCACCGGAGAAGAAAGAGAATGAATAATGATGAAGTTAAGGCTCCGTTAGTATCTTCCTGAGAATCACCAGATAAGAACATTTACAGAAAAGAATGGAGAGACTTCCTATCTATAAGATGGATACTTGATTAAGAAATCTGAGTCCTTGAAGAAAAAGGGTGGGAGGGCGGGAAAACAAAGGCAACTTGGGACGGATGAAACAAACAACATTGAGAAAACTTATAATTGATCTTCCGGATGGGGAGAATGATGGGATCATCTCGAAGAGAAACGCACCGGTTGGAAATAGAATTAAGATGGCAAACTCGATGATCAAGAAGGATTAGTATCCACATAGGAATATGAGAACACCACTTAGAAAAGGTAGGGAATCAACACCTGACAATGAAGCAACTCGAATACCACAACTTAAAACAAAACAAAGGATTGGCTCGCAGAATAAGCCGGAAACAAACATATGATAGATCCCATATCGTATCATGTGTGTGTTGGAAAGATATCCTACGAGATACTTGAATTCCCACTTATAAACTCCCGAAACTTTCTGGTTATGCAATCTGGTGTTGGGGATACAGGGGACGCAATATATCTCACCCAAACTAACAATACCTAGATCCAGCTGTATCCATACTTCAACACATAACCAAGAAACCTTCGGAAATCGTTTACCTCAACCTTCGAAAAGAATCCGTTATACGAGTTATGGCAATACTCCCGAACTCCCGCCCCAGTACTGGGTGGCGTCGAGGTAATCTCACCAACAACTGCATAAAAGAGATTTTTGATGTCGGCGAAAAAACACAGGTATTCCAGAACTGCAACGATAAAATTGTGACGACAACACCTCGGAGCTCAACTCCCCGGGACACTGCCCCAACCCCTAATTGTCAGGAGGCACCAAGAACAATGTTCTCGTCACAAAACCATCGGAACGATTCCAAGATACCCGCGTGATCCTAAATTTTTTTAGTGAAATTTGAGGAGAGAAAAGTCAAAACTTCTACGTCAGGAGGGCTCACCAGAGCGACAAAGGGACTGAGGAGTAAAAAGAATCCTACTCTCCGATATATATAATCCTAAGACTCAAAAAAAATTTGTTCTAGACTCAACAACGCTAGCGATTCGATCAAGCAGGGGGCTCCAAAGTCGGGGATGGCTCTGATACCAACTTGTAACGCACACGATGCGGCTATATCTCCCACGTGTCGAGGCACGACTTAGAGGCATAAGCGCATTGTAGGTTTTGTCGCATGAAGGGTCATCTTCACACAATCCCATGTAATGAACAAGAATGGGATAAAGAGAGTTGGCTTACAATCGCCACTTCACACAATACTTAAATAAATCATACATCAATCAGAGTACACACATAGACCGACTACGGTCAAAGCCAAAAGAAAAGAAGATAACCCAACTGCTAGATCCCTGATCGTCCCAACTGGGCTCCACTACTGATCATCAGGAAACGAAACATAGTAACAATCAAAGGTCCTCGTCGAACTCCCACTTGAGCTCGGTTGCGTCATCTGCACTGGTATCATCGGCACCTGCAACTGGTTTGGTAGAATTTGTGAGTCACGAGGACTCAGCAATCTCACACCCGCGAGATCAAGACTATTTAAGCTTATGGGAAGGATGAGGTAAGGTGGTGAGGTTGCAGCAGCGACTAAGCATATATGGTGGCTAACATACGCAAATAAGAGCGAGAAGAGAAGCAACGGAACGGTCGTGAAGCTAGCAATGATCAAGAAGTGATCCTGAAACTACTTACGTCCATACATAACCCAAACCGTGTTCACTTCCCGGACTCCACCGAAAAGAGACCATCACGGCTACACACGTGGTTGATGCATTTTAATTAAGTCAAGTGTAAAGTTCTCTACAACCGGATATTAACAAATTCCCATCTGCCACATAACCGCGGGCACGGCTCTCGAAAGTTTATACCCTGCAGGGGTGTCCCAACTTAGCCCATTATAATCTCTCACGGTCAATGAAGGATATTCCTTCTCCCGGGAAGACCAGCAAAGCCGCCCGATGTGCCGACAAATCCCGATAGGAGCTGCACATATCTCGTTCTCAGGGCACACCGGATGAGCAAGACGTCGGGTTGGCATAGACCCTGGTTGCCCAGGGGGCGCCGGACATCGCTCGGTTGGACCAGCACTCGAAGGAGCACTGGCCCAGGGGGGTAAATAAAGATGACTCTTGAGTCTGCAGAACCCAAGGGAAAAAGGCTTAGGTAGGCAATTGTTAAAAGCAAGGTTGGGCCTTGCTAGAGGAGTTTTATTCAAAGCGAACTGTCAAGGGGGTCCCATAAATCACCCAACCGCGTAAGCGACACAAAAATCAAGGAATATAACACCGGTATGACGGAAACTAGGGCGGCAAGAGTGGAACAAAACACCAGGCATAAGGCCGAGCCTTCCACCCTTTACCAAGTATATAGATGCATTAATTAAATAAGAGATATTGTGATATCCCAACATAAACATGTTCCGACATGGAGCAATCTTAAACTTCACCTGCAACTAACAACGCTATAAGAGGGGTTGAGGAAAAGCGGTAACATAGCCAAACAACGGTTTGCTGGGAAATGTGGGTTAGAGGCATGACATGGCAATATGGGAGGCATGATATAGCAACTGGTAGGTAGCGCGGCATAGCAATAGAGCGAATAACTAGCAAGCAAAGATAGAAGTGATTTCGAGGGTATGGTCATCTTGCCTGAGATCCCGCAAGAAAGAAGAACGAGTCCATGAAGAAGACAAACGGACGTAGTCGAACGAATCCTCACAACTCCAGAACGAAACCGAAGCTAACGAGAGAAGCAAACCGGAAAGAAGCAAACAACATGGTAAACAACCATCACATAAGCATGGCATGATGCACAATCAAGTATAATGCATGTCCGATTTAATGAGGCATGGCATGGCAAAGTGCACAAACAATACTACAAATTAAGTGGAGCTCAATATGCAACGAGTTTTCATATTGACGAAACACCACATTCAAGTTATTTAGTTCGCTCTTGTTTATGTACCCAACAATATTAAATGTTTTTAAACATGGCAAGGGGTGAATCATATGAAAACTACCTATCTAGGCAAGTTTAAATGAGGCCGGAACAACAAACAACAATTCCGGAAAATCCTCATGTGCATATTTTTGATTTGGTACTGTTCTGCCCTAAACACAATTTTTATGTTGTTAAACAGCAAAATAAAGTGCACCATGTTAATCTATGCATTTTTCTACCCCATTTACATATAAAGTTTATTAAATTCGGAGCTACGGTTAATTTTTTATGAATTAAAGCATTTTAACATGGCATTTAGCAAATTAATGCAAACAGCAAGTTTAAACATTTTTTAACATGGGTGAAAGCTGGATATTATGAAACTAGACAGAATTCTAAGCATTTTACATATATAAAACATTTTAATCCGATGCACGGTTGTGCAGTTATTAATTGCATGATCATGAAGGGGTTTTCTGTAAATCTGCCAATTCCCTGGAAATTAGGAAATTCACAGAACAGTAAAAAAAACCGTAGCAGGCCGAAACTGAAATGTGCACTGGGGCGGATGGGCTGCTCACCATGGGCCAAGGCCCAGTCGGTGGAAGAGGCAGGCCGGCGGGGCGCTGGTTGGGCCTGATCTGGAGGCCAGCAGGCAACCCACACGCGAGGCGGGCGCAGTCAATGCACGGTCGAGCGCTGTGGCGCGCTGTCGACCTGAAGCAGGGGATGCAGGGGAAGCAGGGCGTGTTCCTCTGCTTGACAGGGAGCAGAAGCAGAGCAGCGGCGTCGGGGATCTCCGGCGCGGCGGCGAAGGACGGAGGGCGTGGAACCGGGCGTGAAGGAGGGACCGATCTAACCGGCGGTGAGGTTCTACGGGCGTGGGGCGGAGGCAAACCGGCGGCCACGGACTTGGAGATCCCTGGCGGGGCTCCTGTAGAGAAAGACATGAGGGGAGAGATGAGCAGCGGGAGAGAGGGAACAACATGGGAGGAGAGGCGCGGGAGGAGATGAGGTGGCGCTGGTCACCTGCGGGTCGCCGGCGAGTTTCGGTCGAGGAGATGTAGCGGGGCTCGGGACTGCTGCTGCTGCTTGGTGACACGGCATCCCTCGCTGCTACTGCCATGACGGGGAGAGAGGAGGGTTATAGAGAGAGAGAGAAGAAGATGGGAGAAATGGAAGGGACAGGGGCGACGCGACCTGGGTCCAGCTGAGTTGCCGCGGTCGCCGGCGGCGGCTGGTTCCGATGGGCTCTCGCCAGTGGGAGGCACGGTCGGGAGCTCCTCTCCCAAACCAAAATGAGAATGGAGGCGGGCAAGCGCTGCTGGTCTTCGGGAAGAACATGCGGAGGCGCACGGCTAGGAGAGCTCCGGGCGCGAGGGGCTTGAGGCCGCGGGGTGCTGGTGGCTCGGTTCCCGTTGGAGCTCGAGGGAGAGGGCGCCGCAAGGCGGCTGGCTGCGGTGTGGTTCGGTGGATGGATCGAGGGGGACGGTGGTTGGCCCGGGATGGATCTAGGAGGATCCCAAGGTGGGAGGCGAGTGGGTGGATGGCTGGCGGCGGGGACGAGACTGATGGGACAAGCCTCCTAAAGATTAGGGTTGGACTAGTTTATATATAGCGTGCGGATTAGGTTAGGGACTAATCCGGTCCGTCCGATCGAAATTGAGCGGTCGAGAATAAATAGGTTAGGTAGCCCAAATAAGAAACCGGAGATGTTTGGGGATGATCCGGACCCAACGGTAACGAAAGTCTAGTTCGGGTTCGGGGAAGTTTCGGACACGGGCGAGGGGTCGATGCTCTGCACAAAGAGGGGTTAGGCGGTCACGGTCAAGAGGGAAGCGAAAACCCGATTGGTCTGGAACGGTCAATGCAGGCAAGGCAATCCGAGGGAAGGTGATGAAGGCAAAGGGAGGAACAGCAACGAAGAACGAATGCAAGTTTTAAAACATGATGACAACGGAGTGCCGATGCAATGCGAATGATGCGATGATGAAATGCAACAAGCAAATAAAACACACGACGACAAAAAACATGGAAGCCATCTGAAGCATCGGTCTCGGGGCGTTAAAAGGGTCCCGGCGGACTAGCTGTTCCGAATGACGCTGAGGGGCACGCACCCATGTGGAAGAAGAAATCTATATTTTGGGACCTACCCTACTGGAAATACCTAGAGGTCCGCTCTTCAATCGACACGTGACGAAGAACCTTTGCGTGAACCTGTTTGGCTTCTTGGGCGTGTTTGGGAAGACAAAAGATAAAACTGAGGCACGGGAGGACGTGCAACGTTTGCACGAAAAAGACGGCATGCCTCCGAAGCAGTATGAAGGTCCTGCCAGCTACGCTCTTACGAAAGAAGAGAAAGAAATCTTCTTTGAATGCCTGCTCAGTATGAAGGTCCCGCCTGGCTTCTCGTTGAATATAAAGGGAATAATAAATATGGTAGAGAAAAAGTTCCAGAACCTAAAGTCTCATGACTGCCACGTGATTATGACGCAACTGCTTCCGGTTGCATTGAGGGGGCTTCTACCGGAAAACATCCAATTAGCCATTGTGAAGCTATGTGCATTCCTCAATGCAATCTCTCAGAAGGTGATCGATCCAGAAATCATACCAAGGCTAAGGAGTGATGTGGCGCAATGTCCTGTCAGTTTCGAGCTGGTGTTCCCACCATCCTTCTTCAATATCATTACGCACGTCCTAGTTCATCTAGTCGACGAGATTGTCATTCTGGGGCCCGTATTTCTACACAATATGTTCCCCTTTGAGAGGTTCATGGGAGTCCTAAAGAAATATGTCCGTAACCGCGCTAGGCCAGAAGGAAGCATCTCCATGGGCCATCAAACAGAGGATGTCCTGGCCTTAAGAAGATAGGTTTCCCTAAATCGCGGTATGAGGGGAGACTGACTGGAAAAGGCACTCTAGGAGTGGACTCAATAATATGCAGGGACGGGCATTCTTGGTCTCAAGCACACTACACAGTTCTATAGAACTCTACCTTGGTGACCCCGTATGTCGATGAACACAAGAACAGTCTGCGCTCTAAACACCCGGAGCAGGGTGACGACTGGATTACATGTGAACACATCAGGACTTTCAGCGGTTGGTTGGAAACACGTCTCAGAGGTGACACCACTGTTTGTGATGAGTTGTACTCGTTGTCCAGGGGACCATCTTCGACTGTATTGACTTACAAAGGATACGAGATAAATGGGAATACATTTTACACGATTGCCCAAGATCAAAAGAGCACCAACCAAAACAGCGGTGTCCGCTTTGATGCAGCAACCGAGAGGGGAAAGGACACATATTATGGTTACATAATGGACATATGGGAACTTGACTACGGACATGATTTTAAGGTCCCTTTGTTTAAGTGCAAATGGGTCAATCTGTCAGGAGGCGGGGTACAGGTAGACCCATAGTACGGAATGACAACAGTGGATCTGAACAATCTTGGGTACACTGACGAACCGTTCGTCCAAGCCAATGCTGTGGCACAGGTTATCTATGTGAAGGACATGTGTACCAGACCGAGAAAAAGAAAAGATAAGGAAGCGAATACATCATACGATGAGCCAAAGCGCCACATAGTTCTTTCAGGAAAAAGGGACATTGTGGGAGTGGAGGGCAAGACAGACATGTCTGAAGATTATGAAAAGTTTCATGAAATTCCTCCCTTCAAAGTCAAGGCTGACCCAAGCATCCTTATAAACGATGAAGATTATCCATGGTTACGGCGCAATAAGCAAATGACACAAGCGAAGAAAAAGTGAAGACTTTCTCCCGCAACTATTATGATGATACCATGCCAACTTTGTAACAGACGAGTATGATACCATTGTCCGTTTTGTACACGAAGTGCATCTAGTTTTTGCCGTAACCCTCTCAACTTTCTTGCACATGCTATGTGGATGAAATGATGATACCATGCCAACTTTCAACCTTTTCAGAGTTCATTTGAAATGCTTTTCAATTTTAGGGTCTTCTAGCTCAAAATAATTAGTAAATGCATGAAAAATGACAAATAAAATAAATAAGTAATTAGAAACAAAATAATATAAACTTTATTAAAATATATAAGTAGAAACAAAATAAACTACACTTTAATAAAATTTATGAAACTAAAATTAACAAAGTATTTTCTGTTCAAAACATTATAAGAAACCTCTAGTATTATTGAAACTAAAATCATATAAAATTGATGCAACTAAAATTATCGAAGTATTTTCTGTTCAAAATCATTAAAAGCCAAAAGAATTTTCATAAAGAACTTTTTTTGATAGAAACTTTAATAGCAAAAAGAATTATCATAAAGTAAAATAAATAAGGAACTAGAAACAAAATAAAATAAAATAAATAAGTATTTTGTTGTAAGTAGAAACAAAATAAAATAAATAAAGCAAAAAAGAAAACAAAAAAACTGGGAAAAAAATAAAAAAAATGCCACCTACTGGGCCACCACGGCCTGAATACGACTAGAAACCCATCCATGGGCCAGGATTCAGGCCCGCAGAAGGCCCAGCAGGCCCACAGGCATAGCAGTGCAAGATTAGGCCCAGAGGCCTTCAGCTCAGAGGAGTTCAATGGAGATGGCGGGGCAGGGCTTATAAACAGGTCCTGCCGCTCCTCGGCTAGCGAGGTGGTACTAAACATCCCACCGCACCGCGGCTTTCGCAGGCGCAGGACATTGGTCCCGGTTGGTGCCACGAACGGGGACCAATGCACACCTTTGGTCCCGGTTCGTGGCACCAACTGGAACCAATGCCCCCTTTAGTCCCGGTTGGTGCCACCAACCGGGACCAAAGGCCGCCGCTTCCCGCCCTTTGGGTTGCTGAAAAGAGACCTTTGGTCCCGGTTGGTGGCACCAACTGGGACTAAAGGGGTGCATTGGTCCCGGTTGGTGCCACGAACCGGGACCAAAGCTCTCGGTATATAACCAACACTTGTGAAAATTTTCATCTTCATCTCGTAGTTGCCCTTGACGACCCCTCGACGACATCGACGCCGCCAGGCTGCCCTGACGCCGCCCGCCGCCCCCGCCGTCGCATTTGCCCGCGCCCGTCGTCGCCGTCGCCCGCGCCCTCGCCGTCGCCGCGCCCGCGCCCTCGCCGTCGCCGCGCCCTCGCCCGACGTCGTCGCCGCGCGCCGTCCCTGCCCCAACGTGCGCCGCCCCTGCCCCGCGCCCTCGCCGTCGCCGCGCCCTCGCCCGTCGCCGTCGCCCGCGCCCGTCGTCGCAGTCGCCCGCGCCCTCGCCATCGCCGCGCCCTCGCCCGACGTCGTCGCCGCGCGCCGTTCCTGCCCCGATGTATTTTTTAGATATATGTATTTTTTATGTATGTTCATATATGTATATATGTATTTTTTACATGTTTTTTGTATGTATGTACGTATTTTTTCAATTGTAATGATGTTTTAAAAATACATATATGCAAAAGTTAGATTTTTAGAAAAGTTTGTAAAAAATACATCAAAGTTAGGAAAATTTAGAATGTGCTAAATATGTCAAAAATGTCAAAAATGATGGTTAGATTTTTGTGGTTGTAAAAGAGTTAATGATGTTAATTTTTGTGGTTGTAAAAGAGTTAGGAAAATTTAGAATGTGCTAAATATGTCAAAAAAGTTTTTTTGTTCATAGAAAGTTTTTTGTTCATATACAGAAAGTTTTTATATATGACTATGGATATATGAGCAATGATGATCCATGGATGTATGCATTGATATATATGAGAAACGATGTTCATAGAATATTTACCAAGTATATATGTATTTTTGTTCATAGCATTTTTTCCATTTATATATGTATGTGGCTATAGATGGATATATATGAGAAACGATGATCCATGGAAAAGTTGTATATATGCAAAAGTTAAATTTCTAGAAAAGTTTTATATATCTAGCTAGGAAAGGAAGAAGTAGAAGAAGAAAAAGAAGGAGAGGAAAAACGAAAATAAGAAGAGGAAGAAAGGAGAAGAAGAGGAGAGGAAGAAGAGGAGAAATAAAAAAGAAGAGGAAAAAAGAAGAAAAAGAAGAGGAGAAGAAGAAAGGAATAGAGGAGAAGAAGAAAAAATAGATATTCTATTTTTTCTTCTTCTCCTCTATTCCTTTCTTCTTCTCCTCTTTTTTTTCTTCTTTTTTTCTTCGATCTTCTCCTCTATTCCTTTCTTCTTCTCCTCTTTTTATTTCTTCTTTTTTTTCTTCAATCTTCTCCTCTATTAATATCTTCTTCTCCCCTTTTTTATTTCTTCTTCGTCTTCTTATTTTTTATCGGATATGTCATTGTCGATATACCCCGTGTCCCGATAACTTCAACACGGGGGGGGGGGGGGTTGACCTACCCCCTCCCCGATAACATTATTTTCCCATGTATGTATGTCATCGTTGTCGATATAACCCCCTCCCAGATAACTTCGACCGTGATAACTTATACCACGGGAGCACCCCCCGGCCCTATCGCTCGACCAAAAGTCTCGAGGACACCCAAACCCTTGAAAAACCGATGTCGGTCTCCTACCCCTTCCCGCCGCGCCCCTACCCTTGAAACGTTGCCGATGCCACCCCAAGCCCGGAATAAGCTAGGTCTACGTTTGCACTAATATATCCACCTACTGTCATGTTTGTGTAATAATTGCCATGTTGTAATAATTGACTGACGTCTTTCTTCTTTTTTCTAGCCCTACGGATCGAGCACAACTTCGGTAAAGACACAAGGCCCGAAGAGAAAGTTGCGCTCGGATGAAAGGTTTGAGATCACAGCAATCGCGCGCGACGGCCAACCGATTGAACCCATCTGGACAAAGGAAGCATTTGCTGCTCAGTGCGGGGTTCTTGTTAGGGACAAGATCCCGATCAGCATCCACCAATGGTATAAGCCTAAGAAGGAAGACCCTGAGGTGTCTTATGTCAATGATATGCAGAAAGATGATCTTTGGACTGAGCTAAAGGCGAATTTCACCGTACCGCCAGAGGAGGATCCGGAGAAGCCAGTTAAAGAGAAATTAATCAAGTCTCATGCTCTTAAGAAGATGGCAGACCTATTCAGGAGGTGGAAGAATGAGCTGAAAACGTTTGTCGACAAAGAAGAGACACCAGAATTCATCGGCCAGTATGAGAAGATCAGAGATCACTGGCCCGCATTTGTGGCCCACAAGACATCACAAAAGAGTAAGAAGATGTCAACGACAAACAAGAAGAATGTTGCGAAGAAGAAGCTTCACCATCGCACGGGGTCAGGTGGCTACCTCAGAGCCCGGCCTAAGTGGGCCAAGGCTGAGAATGATCTGCTTGATAAAGGGATCGAACCAGAGACAATGAACTGGCTAGACCGTTGCCGGACTTGGTTCTTCGGGGCTGGCGGAAAATTGGACCCTATATCAGGGAGGTGCGTTTGGACGGACGAGCTTTTGAGAATACCAGTCAAGAGGCTTCAGCACTATATCGATGCAGCGCAGCAAGGCATGTTCGTTCCAGACAGAGAGAACGACGAGCTCACAATGGCCCTCGGGAATCCTGAGCACCCTGGACGAACACGAGGCACGCCAGGCTCCGTTCCGTAGAAGGCTGGTTTTCTGGACGCAGGCGGTTACAAAAGCCAGGAGAGGAGGAAAAAAGTGGAGCAGACCCAAATTCAGAAGCTGCACGAAAGGGTTCAAGCGCTAGAGGAACGAGACGCCAATCGACATGCCGAAACTACCCCCAAAGCTACCCCTCCATCTCAGCGGAGAAGCAGCGTGGCTTCCACCGAGCTGCTTCAGCCGGAGCATGTCTTGACGGCTCCTGCTAGCTACCCCGTGGATGCTATCACGGAGTCTGAACATTGCCACCTTATGACGCAATGGTAGAACATGAAAGTCAAGGAGGCTGTTGGCTCTGTTTTACCTCCTGAACCCAGCGCAACCTACCACTGACGGCCGATTCCAGAAGGATATGCTAGGGTGATGGTGGATGAAATAACGGAGGGATTTGAGGACCTCCGGCTTGACCACCGTACCGGTGAAGGGGAGACTCGGCTGGGTTCTGCTCTGAAGACTCCATGCCTATGGCGGAAGGAGCTCATCAACCTTCCGAACTGGACGCCTCCGGCGAGTAAGGGCACTCCGCCTCCTCCTCCGGCGAGTGATCAGGGCACTCAGCCTCCTTCTCCGGCACGTGGCGGCACTCCGCCTCCTCCTCCGCCTCCTCCTCCGGCGAGTGATCAGGGCACTCAGCCTCCTTCTCCGGCGCGTGGCGGCACTTCGCCTCCTTCTCCGCCTTCGCCGGCGAGCCAGAGCAGCCAGCCTCCTCCTTCTCCGCCTCGTCAGCAAGGGCGGAAGAGACCCGCCGCCGCTCCGGCTGCTCCGGCGCGTCGTAGTCCTTCTCCTCCGCCTCATAAGCGAGGAAAGAAGACAGCCGCAGCCGCTCCGTCTGCTCTGCCGGCGTCTAGCAGTACAGCCAGAGGTGGGAGGCAATACAGATTCGGTCCTTCTCTGAAGACTCCAGAGAAGTTACCATACGAGAGGACCGAGGAGGAAACCAGCCGAAGTGACGAACTTCTTTGAAGGGTTGAAAGCAAATAAACATCCACCTCCGGAGGAGAAGGTAGATCCGGTGAAAGCGAAGCGCACTCTGGCTGCCCTGACAAAACCACCAAAGTCTCCGCCGAAAGGCAACTATGAGCACATTATTGCAAAGACATTTGCCGAAGCGGAGCGGTCGGGAAGTACTGTCAGTGATCAAAGGTTAAAAGAACGACGAGCTGGGAAAAAAATTGCCCAGCTCAGCGAACAAGCGAACCAATCATGCCCCCCGCTCAAGGTGTCTAGCGACATCGTCGCTAATGATCCGAGGATGGTGCCCGGTTATAGCAATCTTGGAGATTACCTGCCCGACGATGTACATTATGATATCTTGCAGGTGGACGAACACAAATACCATTACGGGAAGCCTCTCGTCAAAGATGAAAGATCTCTAACAACGATGATGCGAAGATTACATGATTGGTACATGAAAACCTGCAGAGAGTCTGGGGGAGGGATACTTTGATGCTGAGAGTTAAACAGTAGCATGACCTCGTTGGAATAGAACTGTTGAATGTTCCATTTGAGGAGTTCTTCTAGTTTTTCAATCAAAAGGCCCTCGATAAATCAATGGTCACTTGCTACTGTCTGTAAGTAGTACTACTTTTGTCATTAAGTCTCTCTATATAGGTCAGCTCTTTCATTGCATGTATTTATAATTATCCTCACTATATTATGCAGATTGAAGATCGCCGAATAGAAGAAAAGACAAATCGGTGATATTTTAATTGGGTTCATTAACACAAATCTCATAGATGCAACTGAGGTTAAATATCATGCCGAAAATACCGAGGCCAACTTGCTACGATCGTTGGTAATAAATGAAAAAAAAGATATAATACTCTTTCCTTACAACTTCAAGTGAGTGTTACTGTCTTGTGCATATTCGGTTTCCCTTATTAGTCCAGGTTATAGTAATGTAACTGATGACTTATGCATGCGTGCGCAGCTTCCACTATATTCTCCTAGAGATTAAGCTTGAGCAGGGAGTAGTAACCGTCTTAGACTCGAGACGAAAAGATCCCCAGGACTATGCGGACATGACTCAAATGCTCGAGAAGTAAGTTAAATCGATCATTATCCACCATATCAGCAACTTTGTTCATTTCCTGATATCAAGTAATTGTTTTCTTTGTCTGGCAGGGTTTGGAGAAAATTCACCAAAAAAGCTCCGGGACTGCCGAAGAAGCTGCAATTTAAACACCCGAAAGTAAGTACTATAGTAGCATGTTCCGCGCATCTCCTAGTGATTCAAGCGCTAGTTTCATCAATACCATTTAGCATGCTTGCTTATCAGTTTGATTGACCTCTATTTCTTGTAAAGTGGTTGTGGCAGGAACCCGGGAATAATTACTGTGGATACTATGTTTGCGAGTCCATCCGCTACACGACCTGTGAGCGGGGCTACTCTGACGAACAATATGAAGTGCGTAAGCAATAATATTCACAATTTTATTTTATTACCATCATTTGTGTTGAGTTTCATTTATTCATATATATATATGTATTGACCCCCTTCTTCAAATTAGATGTTTCGGAAGCGGGATGAACTCCTAGCACCACATCGTATGCGAGCAATTCAAGAGGAATTGGCGGCATTCTTCCTTGACCAAGTGATCGCTGAAAACGGAGAATACTATGTGGACCCTGTGTTCTTAAAATTTAATTAGGAGATTATATTGTAAGAGATAATTATTGCATATATGTAGCCGGTAGTGTCGGATAGATATACGAGAACTTGTTGTTCGAGCAATCTCTCGGAGAAGGAGAGGTGGTCGATATCACTTCTCTCTGTATGCATATGTTCATGACGATCTTCTGTTTCCTTCATTTGATTACTAGCTAGCATGTCTAGTCCTCTCCATACATATATAGTACATAGCGTCGACCAAGCACGGAGATAAGAGAGGACACTTCTCTCTATTAATTAGCTAGCTAACACAATATATGAAACACCTAAATTAACACCCCAAAACCCCACCCCCCTTTCAAAAAAAACAAAAACCCCAGCCCCTGAAATGCTGACGCGTGGATGCCTATTGGTCCCGGTTAGTGCCACCAACCGGGACCAAAGGCCCTCCTGCCTGGGCTCGCCGCACCGGCCACGTGGAGGCCCGTCTGTCCCGGTTCGTGTAAGAACCGGGACTAAAGGGTTAGGGCATTAGTAACGACCCTTTAGTCCCGGTTCAAAAACCGGGACAAAAGGCCCTTACCAACCGGGACAATAGGCCCTTTTTCTACTAGTGTAGGGTTTAAGCTTCTGTCACTCTAGCAACCCATCATCTACTTATTACTTCCCAATGCCTTCCTCTAGGCCCAAATAATGGTGAAGTGTTATGTAGTCGACGTTCACATAACACCACTAGAGGATAGACAACATACATCTCATCAAAATATCGAACAAGTACCAAATTCACATGACTACTAATAGCGAGACTTCTCCCATGTCCTCAGGAACAAACGTAACTACTCACAAAGCATATTCATGTTCATAATCAAAGGGGTATTAATATGCATAAAGGATCTGGACATATGATCTTCCACCAAATAAACCAACTAGCATCAACTACAAGGAGTAATCAACACTACTAGCAACCTGCAGGTACCAAACCCGGACTTGGAGACAAGAATTGGATTCAAGAGATGAACTAGGGTTTGACAGGAGATGGTGCTGGTGAAGATGTTTATGGAGATTGCCCTGTCCCGATGAGCGGAGCGTTGGTGATGACGATGGCGATGATTTCCCCCTTCCGGAGGGAAGTGTCCCCGGCAGAACAGCTCCGCCGGAGCCCTAGATTGGTTCCGCCAAGGTTCCGCCTCGTGGCGGCGGAGTCTCATCCCGAAAGCTTACTTATGATTTTTCTTCGGACGAAAGACTTCATATACCAGAAGATGGGCACCGGAGGGCCAACAGGGGGCCCAGGAGGCAGGGGGGCGCGCCCAGGGGGGTAGGGCGCGCCCCCACCCTCGTGGACAGGTGCAGGCCCACCTGACGTATTTCTTCCGCTCAATATTTTTTATTATTTCCAAAAATAACTTTCGTGGAGTTTCAGGACTTTTGGAGTTGTGCAGAATAGATCTCTAATATTTGCTCCTTTTCCAGCCCAGAATTCCAGCTGCTGGCATTCTCCCTCCTTATGTAAACCTTGTAAAATAAGAGAGAATAGGCATAAGTATTGTGACATAATGTGTAAGAACAGCCCATAATGAAATAAATATTGATATAAAAGCATGATGCAAAATGGACGTATCACTTGCCCATCTTCCCGATTGTCCTGTTCGGCAGTTTGTTCATCGGGTTCCTCTGTGTCTTCGGCGCCGTCCGAAGTGTTGTCGTCTCCTGCGCCGGTGTTGCTGTCTCTGCTGCTGCGCGATTTAGAGCGGCGCCGCTGACGCCGGCACTTTGGTTGTGTCTTAGGAGGGTCATTCTTCTCTGGGTGTTCCTTGTCGTCGCCGCTATTATCTTTTGGTGCATCCACCATGTATACGTCATATGAGGAAGTGGCTGTCCATCATCCCATGAACAGCGGGTTTTTGGGCGTCCTCTTCTCCGGCATCGTCGTCCATACCATCGATGTCTTCGGAGTCATAGTCAAGCGTGTCGGTTAGGTCTTCGACAGTGGCTATGAAGTGGGCGGTGGGTGGGGAACGAAATTCTCCATCATCAGCCTCCAGTTCAAACCGGATATAATTCGACTGAGAGTCCCCCGCTATGGATAGGTTTTTTAATGAATTGAGCACGTCGCCTAAAGGCGAGTGCCAGAAGATCTATGCGGCGTTGAATTCAGCGATCGATGACCGATCTTGCACGACATACGCGGACGCACATGGTTCGGAACTTATATAACGAGTCCGAGGTTCCGGATGCACAGATGTCACCTGAGGCTAAGTCTGTGTGCGGCTCCAGCGCCATGAAATCTACGGCCCCCGTGGCGGGGTTGAGCTTCCCGCCCTCGGACGGCGCGATTTGCTCCAGATCTAGGGCCAGAGTAGTCACAGGTGCAACTTCCTGAGTATGGACTGGTGACAGATCTAAGTGATGTTCACCGTGGGGACAGGGAGCAGCTGCCGTGGTCTCAAAGCCGTCGAAGAGCAAGTCTCCACGGATATCCGTGACGTAATTCAAGCTCCCAAATCTGACCTGATGGCCAGGGGCGTAGCTATCGATCTGCTCCAGATGGCCAGGCGAGTTGGCCCGCAGTGCGAAGCCACCGAACACGAAGATTTGTTCGGGGAGGAATGTTTCCCCTTGGACACCATCGTTGTTAATGATTGAAGGAGCCATCGAGCCTTCTGGGGACGACACAATGGAACTCTCAATGAAAGCACCAATGTCGGTGTCAAAACAGGCGGATCTCGGGTAGGGGGTCCCGAACTGTGCGTATAAGGATGATGGTAACAGGAGACGGGGGACACAATGTTTACCCAGGTTCGGGCCCTCTCTATGGAGGTAATACCCTACTTACTGCTTGATTGATCTTGATGAATATGAGCATTACAAGAGTTGATCTACCACGAGATCGTAGTGGCTAAACCCTAAAAGTCTAGCCTGTATGACTATGGTTATCCCCCTCCGCCGGACTAAGTCCTCCGATTTATATAGACAGCGGGAGGATCTAGGGTTACACAAAGGTCAGTTACAGAGAAAGGAATCTACATATTTGATCGCCAACCTTGCCTTCCACGCCAAGGAGAGTCCAATCCGGACACGGGTAGAGTCTTCAGTCTTTGTATCTTCACAGCCCAATAGTCCGGCCGACGACTAACAGGCCAGACGACAGAGGACCCCTTAGTCGAGGACTCCCTCAGTGACATCGCCCTGGGCTCCGCGATGACCTCCGTCCTGCCGTCCTGCTGGTCTTGGTCTTGTTGCACCGATATGGAAACCTTTGCCATATGCCTCAGGACTTCTCGCCTGCGCCTGCCCCTTTAGCACCAAAGAGGAAACAGGTACTCTGCGCTCGCTGGCGCCCGCCTGGCCTAGGTCGTCATGGCTCACGTCACGTGAACCTCGTGAGGTACCCCTTGCATAGATATCTCCGCTCCTCAGGAGCCAGCCTAGCGAGGCCGCCCCCGGGGAGGTCTTGGTGTCGTCCGCCTCACGAGGCTTGGCCCCTTGCGACGGTCTTGAGTTGTTGTTGTCGATGCCGGGCCGTACCGGGCCGTTGGTGGAGCCGCGTCGTGGGCCGCAGGCATGCAAGTCTGGGGACCCCCGTTCCCAGGACGCCGACAGTAGTCCCCTGGTCCAAGGCGCGCTCGGACTTTGCTTCAAGGCGAAGCCAAGGGCAAGTGCAGAGCGCCGCGGGCCCCAACCGCCTAAGGCCTTGATCGACGCGTGGCGACTGATTGGACGTGGGCATCTGCGCTTCCCCACACTGCCTTGGCAACCGTTCGACTTGATGAGTTGCTGCTGCATGCAGAAGAAAACCATCATTACCTTCGATCGTGGAGGCCGACGGTTGGCCTCCTTCTAGACATAAATGGGGAGGGGGCGGTGCCCCCATTGCTCATCTCTTCCTCCATTCCGCCTGCTTCTTCTGCTTCCTCGCTGCGACACCCATGGCGCCCATACAGAGATTTTCCGCCGCCGAGAAGGGAAAAACCCCCCGCGAAGAGCTTGGGCCACTCCCACCGAAGAAGAGATTGGCCCGCTCTTGCGATATTGTCGTGAGGCCGGAGGTGACGAGGCCTTGGTACGAACGGCCTCCTCCCGGCTACCCGCTGCCCTCGTATGCTTAGGCAAAAGGCTTCGGAGGAGGATGCAGCGACCGGCGCCGCTTGCGCCACGGCCGCGGTGGCCCTGCTGCAGTGGTGCGCGCCGCCGCCCCGCGAACCCACGCCGAGGGCTCCTCGCGTGAACTCGTGGTGCGGGCGGCGATGCCACCGCGCACATGGATCCGATTCCCGCAATTGCTCACTGAAGAGACGCCGCCGAGGGGGCCACTCGCGCTATGGCTGCAGCATGCCGAGGGCGGCACCCCAGCGACAGGTGCAGAGGTCGAGGTCGCCTCCCCAAGAAAGATCTTTATGACTCGCGGATGGGGTGAGGTCGCCCGCGTCTGCCGCGCGAAGGGGGCCCTCGCCATCCAATTCGAGTACGACGGCGCCTCCATGACGTTCTTCAAGGTCTTCGACGAGGGAGGCCACCGCTTGGAGTGCTGCCCTGGAGGGGGCCGCCAGGACGGTGGAGCGACTGGCGCAGAGCCCGCCCTTCGTCCCACCGACAGCTCCTCCAGCAGCAGTGACGCCACCTGCGGGTCCAGCGGCTCCCTTGAGCCTGACGGGACTCCCGAGACGAGCGACGACAGCTACGTGCCGCCGAGCTCATGCCGCGCCCGGAGTGTGGCAGTAGCATCTGCTCATCATCGCCGATGATCTGCATGGGGTTTGTGTCGGCCTGCTGTGGCCCACTGTGCATCGGCGGCCGTAGCTAAGGCTCCTCGTGTCCTTCCTTCTTCTGTTCCCTGCGAGGAATGGAGACGAACCCCGTGGGGGTGTGTAAGAAACTTGTAGTTCTTTTGGCTTAATGTGATATAATCCTTTATCCTGTGTTGTGGTCGTGCATTCCGCTTCAACTAGTCGCCCCTTTGCGTCTTTCGCGGTAGCGTGGTGCTCAACGCTGACAGGTCCCAGTCCCCAGGCAGGCTGCAACCGTCGTTGGCATGCAAGGTCGCGATGCTGTGGTCAAGGGCAGGAGGTGAGCGGCCCGAGGTCCGGTGAGAGCTCCCGAGGCGTGATGCTCGGGGGGTCCCCTTTAGCGCGCAAGCAACTACCCAAGGGAGGCGAGGTTTCCCAAGCGGAAGTGCGTTAGTGAAGGTGGTTAGGTTTGGAGTGGCGCGCCTTGCCTCAGCCTTGCCCCCCTCCTTTTCATTCTCACGGTAGCTTAGCGCTCTACGCCGGCAGGTCCCAGTCCCTAGGCAGGCTTTAGCCATCGCTGGTATGCCAGGTCGCGATGCCGTGGTCAAGGCCAGGAGGTGAGCGTCCCGAGGTCCGGTGAGAGCTCCCGAGACGCGATGCTCGGGAGGTCCCCCTTGGCGTGCAAGCAGCTTCCTGAGGCTGAAAAGGTGGGTGGCACTGCCGAAACAAGCTACGAAAGATAAACATCCTGTGTAATAGCGTTGGGCTCGACTAGAATGCATGACTTATCTCAGTGATTTGGAGTCGATTCCTTGTGCCGCGCCTGATTCGTGCATCAACGGTTGTAATAGCGTTGGGTTAGGCTCATGCTGGCCCCACTACCTTTTTCATGCTCTCCTAGGTGCTCTGCGTCCGCAGGTCCCGACCCTCGAGCGAGCTCAGCCGCCGCTGGTATGCCAGGTCGTGATGCCGTGGTCAAGGCCAGGGGGTGATGGACTGGAGAGCGAATAGGAGCTCCTGAGGCACGATGCTCAAGAGCCCCCCATTTAACGCGCAGGCAGACTGCGTGAAAAAAGAAGGAGCCAGTGACACCGCTTGTTGCCAGCCTCCGGAGATGCCTGCAGGTTAGCGCGAGGAAGGAATACAGATTGCACCATGTCTGTCGGTCCGTCGCTGGTCGTCCGCAAGAAGATGAAGGCACTGAGGGCCTGGTGAGGTGACGTTGGGGGGGGCATGCTGCGAGCCAGAGCTCGACCACTCAGATTTGCCAGCATTGCAGGGACGGACCCGAGCACAAGCGCCGTGCCAATATGTGTAGCCCCCGTTGCGGGATGAGGAGGAGGCCGGTCAGCAACGCGGGTGGCCGCGAAGGGCGACATATAAGCTAGTGGTAATCATGAAATGACTCAAGAAATGAGGTAAGTTAGTTTAGATTGATGCGAGAGCGATACACGCCACTGGGACGGAACCGAGCGGCCTGGGCATGATGCAGCCCGAGGGGCGCCCCCAACAAGGTAAGCTAAAGATGCAAAAGGATACATGTCGTAGAGACAAGCCCATGCGACCTGGGGATAATGCTGCCCGAGGGGCGCCCCCAACTGAAGGAACTGGTAAGAGTCACCTGGCACAGTTGTTGAAGAGATGTCGAGGCAGCTGAAGGCGTGTGCTGATGAAGTTGCTCCTTAGTTGTCGTCCGGTGGCCGGTTTCCGGCACACCCCGGAGGTTCTGCCTCCTCCCCTAGGACCGCCTGGCGCCTGGCCTCACGAGCCGCCAGGGCGCCCTGCATGAGCCGGTGGTAGGTGACATCTGTGTTCGGCAGACCATAACGCATGCGAACGTAGCTGTGAGGGGGGGCCCTCACACCGACTAGCACGTGACAGCCAGTAATGCTCCTGAGATGCAGCCTTGTTGAGCCCGAGGTAGTCGATGCAGATGCGCAGCCCACCATCATCGCCTGGATGGGGAGCTGCGTCAGGTAGTGGGCGGTGGTCACTACGCATGGTTCTTGCCTCCTGAAGCTCCTCGGTTGCCTTGGTGATGAACTCCTGAGCACCAGGCGCCTCGAGCCTCATGCCCTGATGGGGGAAACATGCAGCGAAGCACGCCTCCACATGGTGCCCAAGCGCCTCCCTCGTGACGTTGGCTAGGTCTGAGGCCCTATAGAAGAGAACCTCCGAGCTCAGCCTGAGGAGGGCGCCGGGCGCGCCTTCCTATGAGAGGGAGGGAGGCGCCCCATCTGCGGGCACAGGTCCTGAGGCGGTGACGCCGCTCTCCTGAGGCCCTTGGCGCAACAGTTGCTTCTTCTTCTTGGGGATGGCCTCAAGAGTGTATAGGGTGCCTTCCTTGTCTGGGTCCTCAACCGCAACAGCTTGGTAAGCGCGCTCGAGGGAGCACACCGCATCCTTCTCTTCACAGGCGACAGTGATGATGCCACAGCTTCCTGGCATCTCGAGGACATTGTAGCCGTGGTGAGTCACTGCCATGAATTTGGCCAGGGCTGGATACCCGAGCATGGCGTTGTAGGGAAGACAAATGTGGGCGACGTCAAAATCGATGAGCTCGGTGCGGTAATTGTCGCGGGTACCAAAGGTGACAAGGAGGCGGATTTGGCCTATCGGGGTGGTGGAGCCGTCGGTCACTCCTGAGTAAGGCTTGGTAGGCTGCAGCTGATCATACGGCACTTGGAGGCGGTCGAACGTGTCGACGGAGAGGACATTGAGCCCTGCCCCGCCATCGATGAGGGTTTTGGTGACTTGGACATTGCTGATGATGGGAGAGCAGTGCATCGGGAGGGCGCCGGCAGTTGTCGCGCACTTGAGCTGGTCCGCTGAGCTGGTTGTGATGGCACACTTGGACCACCTGAGTGGGCGCGTGGCCTCGAGCCTGTGGAGAGCCGTGTTCACTTCTCGGGCGAACTGCTTGAAGAGGCGCTGAGAGGCTGGGGCCTGCGCCCCGCCCAAGAAGCAGGCGATTGCGCGAGGCTCCTGGAAGCCCCCAGCCGCCTCGTCCTGGTCGTCGTTCCTTCTGGGTGGTGGTGGCAGAGGAGGGAGGCCAGTCTTGCCCTGAGGGCGGTCCTCACGAGGCTGGTCATGCCAGCGGTCCTCACGAGAGTGGTCGCGCCACTCCTGGCACGGGCCGTGGTCATCCTAGCGTCCTCCTGTTCAGACTCCTCCACGGCCGTAGCCTCGGTCGTTGCGCTCAGGGCGTCGACCAGAGCGCCCGTCACGGATGGCCATGTGCCCCTGACAATCGCTGGTGTTGTGGCCGTGCATGTTGCGGAAGGCGCAGAAAGGGTGGCTGCCCCTGGACGACTTCGGGTGGTCGCGGCCACGCTTCACCTCTGACTCGGCCGCGAGCACGGCTGCTCCCTTGCGTTTCACGTCCTTGACCTTGGCCTTCTTGTCTTCTGGGTCTGCGGCTGGGAGCTCGATGAGGGAGAGGCGCCCTTCCTCAGCTCATGCGCGCTTGGTTGTTAGGTTGAACAGCTCCAAGGCCGTACACAGGTCTTCGTGGATGGCGAGCTCTTCCTTCATCTTGACGTCGCGGACGCCATCAGAGAACACGGAGATGATGGCCTCGTCCGTCACCTTGGGGATCTTGATACTGGATGTACTTCTACAGGGTTTCCCCAGGTTGCTACATGACGCGCCGCAGGTCGCCCACGGCCGGCAGGCGGTCGCAAGTGCCCTGGAAGTTGGCGACGAAACGCTCGCGCATCTCGCCCCAGGAGGAGATCGACCCCACAGGCATGTTCAGGATCCATAAGCGCGCGTCATCCTTGAGGGCCATGGGGAACCAATTCGCCATGACCTTCTCGTCGCCGTTGGCCGCCTCGATTCTCAGCTCGTGGAGCTGCAGGAACTCGGCAGGGTCGGGGATGCTGTCGTAGCGCGGCGAGAGGTCGGGCTTGAACTTGCCTGGCCAGACGACGCTACGCAGCTCGGGGGTGAAGGCACGGCAGCCTCCTGTAGTCACTGGAGCCCGTCGCGGAGGCGGAGCCTCGTCTTGGTATCCGCGTGTAGCCCCCACGGGTGGCGCACGAT
Organism: Triticum aestivum; assembly: GCF_018294505.1. NCBI lineage: Eukaryota > Viridiplantae > Streptophyta > Magnoliopsida > Poales > Poaceae > Triticum > Triticum aestivum. The sequence continues at coordinate 519,389,737 of NC_057808.1, read as the reverse complement.
CTTGACGCGGTGGTGCCAGTAGTGCAGGAGCACCTTCTTGCGGCCGAGCGACCTCCCGGCAGCTTCCTACTTCATGCGTGGGCGCCTTGCGCAGTGGTTCGCGCCGCGGGCGACGCGCCTTGGCGCTAGGGTGACGTCTTGACGTGGAGGTGGTGGAGGCGCTCCATGGGCCACATTGCCTGCGGTAGGAGGCGGACGAGCAAGCAAGAGGGACGGTGCAGGAGATCCCCCGGCGGCGCTGACGAGCTCGGTGATGCGGTCCAGCCACTCCTCATAAAGGTCGTCAACTGGGCGATAGCATTGGAGCTCGCGTGCCGTGAGATGCGCAGCATGCGCGTCCACGGGTCCGGAGCGAGCCTGGGACGACGAACCGGCGGGAGTCAATGACGGGGTGGCGGTGCGTCCGTCCCACCGCACGGAGGGGTGCACCGATGAGGCGTGCTGCTCGTTCCCCGCCGGGCCGATGGCGGCTGGTGATGGAGAACGGCGGGGTGGCCCGCCGACGGGCGCCGTCTGAGCGACGTGAGCGGCAAGGGCGGCCCATCGCTCAGCACGTGCTCGGCGAGCGTCGGCCATGGATGCGGTGGAGCAGCGGTGCGTTGATCAACGGAGGAAAGGCTTTAGCGCACCCCTACCTGGCGTGCCAAATGTCGGATTTCGGGTTTCGGCAAACCCTTAAGGTTTGAAATCTGGGGTGCGCACGAAGATCTCTCTTTCCCTGGTTCGCTCACTCACGATCCACGGCCTAGCTCAACGAACACGAAGAACAAGACACACGAGGGTTTATACTGGTTTGGGCCACCGTTGTGGTGTAATACCCTACTCTAGTGTGGTGTGGTGGATTGCCTTTTAGGCTGAGGATGAACGAGTACAAGGTATGAACAGCCTCCTGAGGAGAGGTGTTCTTGAGCTCGGAGAGCTGGTGAGTTGGCCTTGGTGGGATGAGTCCAATCCCAGATGAGATGCCTTCCCATGGTGGTGGCTAGTGCTATTTATAGAGGCCCCGGCCCTCTTCCCAAATATTATGTAACGCCCACGATGCGGCTATATCTCGCACGTGTCGAGGCACCACTTAGAGGCATAACCGCATAGTGGTTTAGTCGCAAGAAGGGTCATCTTCACACAATCCCATGTAATGAACGATAATGGGATAAAGAGTTGGCTTACAATCGCCACTTCACACAATACATAAAGATATTCATACATCATCCAAAATACAAACATATAGACCGTCTACGGTCAAAATCCAGATGAAAATAAGACAACCCCAAATGCTAGATCCCCGATCGTCCCAACTGGGCTCCACTACTGATCATCAGGAAAAGACACATAGTAACGACCACGTTCCTCGTCGAACTCCCAGTTGAGATCGACGCCATCATCTGCACTGGCATCACCGGCACCTGCAGCTGTTTTGGTAGAATCTGTGAGTCACGGGAACTCAGCAATCTCACACCCGGAAGATCAAGACTATTTATGCTTGTAGGAAAGGAAGGTGTAATTAGGTGGAGTTGCAGCGGCAAAAGCATATATGGTGGCTAACATACGCAAAAGAGGGCGAGAAGAGAAGCAACGGAACGGTCGTCATCTAGTAATGACCAAGAAGTGATCCTGAACTCCTACTTACGTCAAACATAACTCAGACCGTGTTCACTTCCCGGACTCCGCCGAGAAGAGACCATCACGGCTACACACGCAGTTGATGTATTTTAACTAGGTCAAGTGACAAGTTCTCTACAACCGGACATTAAAAAAATTCCCATCTGCCTCATAACCGCGGGCACGGCTTTCGAATAATAATACCCTGCAGGGGTGTCCCAACTTAGCCCATCACAAGCTCTCACAGTCAACGAAGGATAAACCTTCTCCCGGAAAGACCCGATCAGTCTCGGAATCCCGGTTCACAAGACATTTCGACAATGGTAAAACAAGACCAGCAAAGCCGCCCGAATGTGCCGACAAATCCCGATAGGAGATGCACATATCTCGTTCTCAGGGCACACCGGATAAGTCAAGCTACGAGTAAAACCAGACCTCGAGTTTCCCCGAGGTGGCCCCGCAGGCTGCTCGGTTCGGACCAACACTCGAAGGAGCACTGGCCCGGGGGGGTTAAAATAAGATGACCCTCGGGCTCGCGAAAACCCGGGGGAAAAGGCTTAGGCGGCAAATGGTAAAACCAAAGTTGGGCCTTGCTGCAGGAGTTTTATTCAAGGCGAACTGTCAAGGGGGTCCCATAAATCACCCGACCGCGTAAGGAACGCAAACTCAAGGAACATAATCCCGGTATATCATAAACTAGGGCGGCAAGAGTGGAACAAAACACCAGGCATAAGGCCGAGCCTTCCACCCTTTACCAAATATATAGATGCATTAATTAAATAAGAGATATTGTGATATCCCAACATATCCATGTTCCGACATGGAACAAACTTCAACTTCACCTGCAACTAGCAACGCTATAAGAAGGGCTGAGTAAAAGCGGTAACTTAGCCAAACAACGGTTTGCTAGGAAAGGATGGTTAGGGGCTGACATGGCAATATGGGAGGCATGAAATAGCAAGTGATAGGTAGCGTAGCATGGCAATAGAGCGAACAACTAGCAAAGCAAAGATAGAAATGATTTCGAGGGGTGGTCATCTTGCCTGCAAGGTTCTCAGAGTTGTCGAAAGCTTGATCCTCGTAAGCGTACTCAACAGGTTCCTTGTTCACGAACTCGTCTCCTGGCTCTACCCAAGACAAGAACACGAGCAACGGAACCACAATCAATCACGAGGAATACACAAGCAACATGATGCAAAACATGTATGATATGCAAGATATGATGTGCGATGCATATGCGTTCTCCGAAGGAAAATGATGAACAAGGCAGTAACATGGCCAACCAAGCATGCCACTGGAAAGATGAGATGATTTCGGTCAAAATCGATATAAAGATCACCGGAAACGGATGCACGGTTTGCAAATGGCAAGCAAAACAAGAATGACACGAATCTGCGATTAACAGCAAGATAGCACTTAGAATGCAACAAGCAACAAAGCTACAGCACTCCAACATAGCAACAAAGCATATGGCAGTAATCTACAGGAGATGCTTGACAAAAGATGAACACTGAGCTACTGCTAGTTCACAAAATAACAAGCTCAAACAAGCATGGCAAAAGTGCAAAAGATAACAGGTTCACAGACTTAGTGAAATTACTGGACATGCAGAAAACAGCATCAGGTAGCAATGTTCAGAGCACGAAATCAACATGCTACAGGAACTTAACAGGGCAATACAAGGCATGGCAGTGTTCTACTAGATGCATATGACAAAATTCCTTACTGACCATAAGCCAAAAAGGACCAGAAGATATGTAGGCCTCTTTGTGAGCTTGATGCACTCACTACAGAGCAATGCATGACAAAGCAAGCATACCTACAGCAAGATGGCATGTTCATGAAGCTAACCATGGCAAGAACAAATACATAGCATGCATGGATCAACTACAATATGCTTGGCAAAACTGAATATCATGTTAAGAATCTGCTAGAAATATTTTATAGCAAAAGTAGAGCAAGATTGAGTCATGCTATGGCACTCCATAATTGCAAACAAGGGCAGGAATGGATCAATTACAACAATATCTACAAAACATCCTTACTGAACATCACCAAAATATGCATGGATCTATCTGTAGCATCAAGTTTACATGGCAACAAAATAACAGCAGACAAGGACTTGGAGAAATCACAAAGTCCCTGAAATCAGAAACATTACGGAGCCTACTTTGCATGCTTGTGCTAGTCACCACAGAGATCACAAAAATACATGGCATACACCACTGGAAAGATGGCATGACATACAACAAAACACATGTAGAGCTCATGCCCATAAGATGCACAGATTAAATGATACAAAAATTACAAATCTCCAAGTTCTGATAAGAACCAGAGAATAACAGCAACTAGCCTCTTCCAACAGAGATTTAGGCATCAAGATGACCTCTAATGAACATGGTGCCATTGAACAAAATGTAGAGCATCACGAGACGAACAATTTGACATATTACACGCGTGAATCGGAGCTACATGCAAGGAGTTATGCACTGACGAAGATGGGCACATGCTGAGAAAATACAAAGACTTGGAAATTTGAGGGGGTCGGGGAAAGTCAACGCTACAGTACCACCAGATCCGATCGGGGCTCGGTAGGGTTCGGGCGCGCGGTGGCCGGAGCCCTCGCCGGAGGAAGGAGACGGCGGGCCTGCGGGAGGAGGAGGACGCGGCGGCGCCGGAGGGAGAGAACGCGGCGGCGACGGCGGCGAGGTCCGGCGGCGGGACCGGCCGGTGAGCACGGCGGCGCCGGCGGCGGA